>NW_026731832.1:0-220000 GCF_028476545.2 Physella acuta | reverse complement strand
ACATTTACACTTCTGTGCTCGCTTTTAAGCAACAGATCATTTCTGTTGTAAATTAAATATTATCAAAACTTTAGAATTGGTCGAAATTACCTGTTAAGGGCTCGATTTGTTTGTGAATAGATGTTGGTTTATGAAAAACAATTTCATTCAGGCATTTAAAAGAAGTTATAGTGGTATTGGAGGTAGGACAAAATGGTTACTTATATGCCAAAAGTGGTAATAAGATTCATTTGTCTGGAGCCAATATGTCGGGAGTCATTTTATCTGAAACCAATATGTCGGGAGCTCTTTTGTCTGTAGCCAATATGTCATGAGCCCTTATGTCGAGAGCTATTATTTCGAGAGCCACTTTGTCTGGAGCCAATATGTCCTGAGCCTATTTGTCGGGAGCCAATATGTCGGGAGTACATTTGTCGGGAGCCTATATGTCGCGAGTCAGTATGACGGGAGCCCATTTGACGGGAGCTAATAAGTCGGGGCCCTTTTGGCGGGGCTAGTTTGACGGGGTCGTTTTGTCGGGGGTCGATTTGACGGTGTCATAATAACGGGGGCCGTTTTGACGGGGCCGATTTGTTCCGGGCCGTTTTGACAGGGCATCTTTAGTAATTCGGTTAATTATTTAAATCGCCTTTTGTATATTGAACAATGTTGTATGTTACCTATTTCTTAAGAAAACTGAGATTTAGTAGAAGTGGGAGCTTTGATTTTACCAGTTAGTTTATAAGAAGAACGACTGGTTGTTTTAAATAAAACGAAAGTAATGTCGGACGAAAAATAAAACAACACTTTGTTAAACACTCCTTAACCATTCGTCATTTTGAGTTAGTTTCTAAGAATGGAATTTTAAAAATTGTGTTACTATTTAATATCTCGCAAAAACCGACACATACCTCCCCTCCCCCAACCAACTTACCCCACATTATGAACAGGATAGATTGTTCTGATATGTAGGTGAAAATATACGCATGATATTTTGTGAACTAGTTATGTGAGAGATACGTCGTAGTTTCTCCGCATTTGACCCTTATCACACTTATCACACTTGATTATAATATTTTACATTATAGACTAGATGAAGTAAAAGAAGTTAATAAATATTTCATTGATAAGCTATGTAAGTAATATTTTGTACCAGAAACGTTGTGGACAACGTGATCCAATCGAGACCTGATTGTCTCGAATCGTAGAGCGTCCTTGAGCACATTCAGCCCTGATGGGTACCTGACATATGTTAGAGAAATAAAGGCCGCTGGGCAAATTGCTGACCACGCTATTCATAGAGGTAATAGAAACAGTGAACTCTACTTCACCTATCATGTGAGCCGCTCTGTTTGAAAGGGAACTTTACTTATATCACAACATAAAAGTATTAACTGTGTTTTTGGTGTAGTCTCATTGATGAGAACATGTTGGTCTCATGGTCTCATGGTCACATGGTCTCATGGTCTCATGGTCTCATGGTCTCATGGTCTCATGGTCTCAAAATCTCATGGTCTCATGGTCTCGTGGTCTCATGGTCTCATGGTCTCATGGTCTCATGGTCTCATGGTCTCAAAATCTCATGGTCTCATGGTCACATGGTCTCATGGTCTCATGGTCTCATGGTCTCATGGTCTCATGGTCTCAAAATCTCATGGTCTCGTGGTCTCATGGTCTCATGGTCTCATGGTCTCGTGGTCTCATGGTGTCATGGTCTCATGGTCTCATGGTCCCATGGTCTCATGGTCTCATGGTCCCATGATCTCAGGGTCTCAGGGTCCCATGGTCTCATGGTCTCATTGTCTCATGGTCATGGTCTCATGGTCTCATGGTCTCATGGTTTCGTGGTCTCATGGTCTCATGGTCTCATGGTCTCATGGTCTCGTGGTCTCATGGTCTCATGGTCTCATGGTTTCGTGGTCTCATGGTCTCATGGTCTCATGGTCTCAAGGTCTCGTGGTCTCATGGTCTCATGGTCTCATGGTTTCGTGGTCTCATGGTCTCATGGTCTCATGGTCTCGTGGTCTCATGGTCTCATGGTCTCATGGTCTCATGGTCTCATGGTCCCATGGTCTCAAGGTTAGCAGTTGGAAGTCGAAGAGTGGGGTACGATGTCTCAAATCTTCAAGTAACTCGACTAACGCAGCTCTGACCTCTGACCTTCGACTGTCGTGTGGCTTAGCGGTGACTCTCCAGATGACACGTCACCTGTCAGGAACCACCTGTGCAGTAAACAAATTACCTGCAGACCGACAGTTACACGGGCGGATGTCACCCAAAAAATCGGGAAAATCTGCTTTAGTTGGACGTTTTTTTATTAAGGTGTTGTTTTCCGACCCGAAAGGAAGGTCGGAAAATTTCCAGGATGTGGGCGCGAGGCTTGTTAATGACAATGTTCCGGAAGGTGTGTGTGTTTCACTCCGTTGTGCAAACACATCGATTAATCTTCAGATGAGTCACCGGGCTATTTTTAGATTTCGGGGCTCCCTGTTGTTGTTTAGTCTATTTATAGATGAGTCGCCATGACCTGGATAAGGGGATGAAGAAAATATTTACATTTTGGAATAACCGTCCTTTGACCTACTTGATGCTATTGATATCTCACCGCAGTGAAACATGCAAATTAAAAAACGAATTAAATATATATTTATATTCGAAAAGTAATTTAAAGTCTGCATTATTTTTCATTGTAATGCAGGAGTCAAATGTAAGGGGTCATCCATAAATGACGTCACGCTTTTTTGGACGGTTTTCACCTCCACCCCTCCCCTCTGTCACACGTCGTCACAAAAAGCCAGACCCCCCCCCCCCCTAAAATGACGTCACACCTCAACCTACAACCCCCCCTCAAAATCGCTGTTGAACTTTTTTTAAACATCGATTTTTTTCTAAAATCTTGCCTAAACTATTACAATTTATTAAAACAGTTATCTAAAACGCGAAATAACGTCTACAATTCGTTTTCTAACATTGCTTTTTTATAATGCAAAAGTGTGACGTCGTAACATCTGAAACCCCCCCCCCCCCCTCCCCCTCATCACACATCGTCACAAAATTACGGACCCCCGCCCCCCCTCCCCCCCACGAGTTTGACGTTAATTATGGAGGACCCCTAAAACCAGGTTGGTTAAAGAATTAAGCCTATGATGTATTTCAATTATTCAATGATTTAAGCTTTATTTACTAGTTCTGCTGTTCATCATGTAATCTACATTCATTTAAATAAATGTTAGCTACGTACACTAAAAATATTAATCAATTACTTTAAAATTTTCATCCTTTTTACAAACTACAATTAACTGCACCATTTCAAAATATAGTATTTTTCCCAATTCATCAATGACATTTGACCATAAAAATAGTTATATTTTTATAACAAACTAGTGGGGATAGAAGAAGGGCTTCATCCATGCTTTACCAATCCTATATTCTTAGACGCCTGGCCTTGTTTTCTAAAAGTGAGTTATTTAAATGTAAAAAAAAAAATGCCTGCGCTTGGATCATAAATATCGGGACACACGTTTACCTACAAAACCGTGAGTGTACATTAATCACTCACCGAAATAATGAGGTAGAACACAATTCGGTGACCCCGATTACACTACAGTATTAGGCGCCGCCGCGTACAGCCCCTGGCTTCTTAAAACTAACAGACGCCATTGTGCCAAATAGCATCCTGTTAACAATGATGCAGATTGTGTCATTCGATAAAGTGACACAAATAAACAGGATTTTTTTTTCTTCAACACTTAAAAAAATATTTAACGTGTTTTAAACATAGCGATACTAATGATCTATTATTAGAAGCTCGATATCAATTTCAAATTGGATTGTCTAAAAATAGATGCTAATTGCATCATTCGCAAATTGACGAAACTGTTTGGATTTTTTTACGGACAAAAAGAAACATCCCAGTTAATAATCTAACCTTGGGTCATTTTTTATGATTATTAAAATAATACGTATTACATGGCCCTCAGCGGCCCATGTGAGCCTTTGGGGGCCGAAACTGAAATTTATAGCCAAATCGCACCCTACCAGGGCGCCGGCGGACACGCCTGATTCAATTTAGTGAGCGTTTGTAACGCCCCATCCTATCCATTGTCTATAACACTGTTTAGACCAAACGTAATCGCCATAGCGCTCACGGGAAAGACCAGGGTGCAAAATTGCATCTTGCTGGGGGGGGGGGGGGGGCGCCCATGCAAAATTAACCCCCCCCCCTCCCACCACCACCCACCCACCCCCTCTCCAACCCCAGAAACCTTCTCGGGAGTATTCAACAACTCCTTAAAGTTTTATGGCACCTGGATAAACTGTGTCGAACCGCAATCGTCTTTTTTTTTTTATATACCCTAGCGAAATTAAAATTTTAATTTTCAGAACCCTTCCCTGGAGTGTTCTAATCAACTTCCCAAAGTTTCATATCACTCGAATGAGTGATGGCGATCGGATGAACGCTATAAAACCGCAATCGACTTTTATTTTAATATACGGTATATAGAGAAAAAACAAATCGCGCCCTGCTGGGTCGATACCCCTGCAAATTTGAAAATGTGTTTTGCGCAGAAACCTCCCCATGAGTATTTTCAACATCTTCCCAAACTTTCATGGCGATCGTGTGAACGGTGTTACTGCAATTTACTTTTATTATTTGTATATAACGTATATTGAAAATTGAAATGAAAATGATTTTTTTTACAGAACCAGAGGCGTATCCAGGTTTTCGTTGTAGGGGGAGCGAAAAGAGCAAAAAAAGGCGCCAAATTTTTTAACACGTTCTATATACGTGTATTTTATATATATATATATATATATATATATATATATATATATATATATATATATATATATATATATATATATATATATATATATATATATATATATATATATATATATATATATATATAATTACTAGCTGTGTGTCATTACTTCGCTATGATGTAAAATAAATTGAATGTAGCTCTCTGAAGAAATAAGAAAAAAAAACACACAGTGTAGGCCGACAAAATAAAAATTGTATCAATCTAAACAAAATCTGTAACAAAATCTGTTTTGAAATTCTTGTAAAACAAATTTCTTACATAATAATTCCTGGGAAATTATTTAAGACAAGCGAAATAGGGGAAATAATCACTCTCTTAATATAAATATATATATATCTACACATTTAATTATAAATGTCAAAACAAATAAATAATTACTTTAGATTATAATGAAATTGTTTAACACTATTTGTGTTTACAAAATATTTTTGTCTATAATCAGAATTAAATATATCGTCATCATAAATGCTAAAGTATTACAGCATAATGCAAGGTTTTAAAATCAGAGTTGGTATAAAACCACGCTTTTTGTAGTAATAGAAAAACATTTGGAATAACAGCCTACGTTTAACTAATTATTGGTCTTTTAGTTCAGATCATTTATTTTAATGAACTACTGCTTCTTTGTGTTCCTTAAAGATCGTTTTTTAACATAGTGATAGGTATGGGTTAGATCACTGTATTGCTCACACACCTTTTTACTGGTAATTGCAAAAACAATATTCACAGAGTTTTACGTTTAAAAAGCTAATTTTCTGTACTTTGGTACATCATTACCCGTTTTTTTACATGTACTTAACTGATCAGTTCGGGGTGGGTTGGGGGGGGGGGGGGTTCAACTTCATTCACCACTGTCTGTTCACTTTAGGTCAATTATCCAACCCGGTTTATATCTTGGTGTGACATTAATGTCGCTCTACACAATTGTGGTGGTGAGGGGGGGGGGGAAGATAACTAACTCAGAGTGAACATAGCGTCAGTTTTTAGATGACTGTTCTAAACATACACATATATTACAAAAATATATATTACACAGATATATATATTACAGAAATAGATTAAATAAGTAGCAGTGGTATTATGACAATATTTTTTTTTACAGAGGGGTCCATGGGGGAGGGGGGGTTGTAACAGTTTCATATAATTTGTAATCGTAATCACTATCGCCCAAACTGTAAGAATACTACTTCATCGTGATAACGTCAAAATTTCCCCACCACTACGCAGTTTGCTCATAAGTAAATTTGAATAGAGGTGCCACATCAGTTGTATTTGTTTCTGTATTGTAATTTTTTTAATTAATCACACGATTCAAACTGTATATATAAAGTAATTATGTGTGAAGTTTTATGTATAACATTTTCTAATTCCATTATTCGTAAGAAAATACATTATACAGTTGCCTTAAACTTAACACCCCTCTTGCCAAGTGGTACTACCGTAGATGTTTTTTAAACATTGCAATGCATCGTAATGGTTATTTTTAGAATGGCAAACTGATGCAGCTGTTATTACGTGTTGCAAACGTAGACACTACTAAACTAGTACAATAATGCTTAATTGCTGCATGAAAAGAAATCTTGTGATTTACATAGATGTGCCGACCAAAATTTTTTTTAACAAATATCATTGTTTCAAAAAAGGCGCCACTTTGCTGAAAATCGCCAGAGGGGGAGCGGCCGCTCCCCCTGCTCCCCCCCTGCGTACGCTACTGTACAGAACCCTTCCGCAGAGTGTTCTAATGAACTTACCAAATACTCAAGCATATCGGATGAACGGTGTCAAACAGCTTTTATTTTAATATACCACACATCAGAGGCACAGCGACCCTTCCCGGCGCCCGGGGACAAACTTTCGATTTGCACCCCCCACTCGAACTTTTCATTTGCACCCCCCCCCCCTCAAACTTTCGATTTGCACCCCCCTCGAACTTTCATTTGCACCCCCCCCCCCATCAAACTTTCAATTTGGCGCCCACCCCCCCCCCAAGGTCGGCGCCCGGGAACATATGTCCCCCCCACCCACCCCCCTCGCTACGCCTCTGATATACCTTATATTGAGAAAAATCATTGCCTGTCCGCGCAATGTAGGAAATATTCTGTCAAGTTAAAGGTCTTCGGACGTCCCGGCCAGTGCGCACATTGGCCGGCCAATGTAAAAAAAATACACTATTAGTGCTAAGATCTTCGGGCTTTGGCCGCACTTAGGGCTTTGACCGTAACATATAATATATATAGCGAGAGAGAGAGAGAGAGTTAGAGAGAGAGAGAGAAACATTTTTGCACTAAAAATAGGTCAGTGATACAAATGCGTACAATGTCAAGAGAGTACAGGTCTACAAAAATAGGGTAAGCACTCACGTCTACCCTACAGAAAAACAACGTATGCAATAATTTTTTTTCCCCGCTAATTTTTTTCCCTTCACAGCAGAACGTGGGCAAAACTATTCCTGAACCCACAATACGGGGGGTGCGGGATTAGGGGGGGGGGGAGGCCGTTTAGGGGATCCAAAATACGTCTAAAGTAACAACATATTTTGTATTCTGTTTCTCGGTTAACTGGTGGTTTTGCACCAAAAAAAAAAATAAATAAATAAAAAAATAAAACAGATCTACTACAGCAGTGATGTTCTACAGTGCAACTCACACTGTTGAATGGAGAGAAAAATCTACATGTGCATTACTGTAAAAATAGGCACATCTTCAAAACACTTCCGTGATGTATCGCTCCTCTTTTTATCCCTTAAAAAGGGTGCCCAAAAAGCTGATTTAAATATTTTAGCATGCAGCTAATCCAAAAGTAATTTCTTCTCTTAATTATTATTAAAATAAGACATACTACAGAATGACACAGCATTAAATAGGAATTTCTTCAAATGATTAATATAAAAGCATAAAGCATAAAAATAAAATAAACACCGGAAAATATAACACATGTATACTTTTGACCGGCTTTCGATTACTATTTTCACCGGGTTTTAAATTTTTTTTTTTTTTACTGATTTTTATTTTCTGATGGAAAGGTGGAATATTTAAGCAGTTGGGCTAGTCCTCATCGTCTCTGTATATCCTTGTTTGTGCCTTGTCCAGTTTTTCTACCAGACTTTTTTATCCGGGGGGGGGGGGGGGGGCACTTGAAATTTTCGAGGGGGGGGGGGGCGGGGCGGTAGACTTTCTTCAGGGGGGCGGACACTGTTAAAAGTATATATTTTCTATATAAATTATATAAATTTCATTTCGTTCGGGGGGGGGGGGGGGGGGCGGTAAAAAACTTTCGGGGGGGGGGGGGGCGGTAGACTTTCTTCAAGGGGGGGGGGGGACACTGTTAAAAGTATATATTTTCTATATAAATTATATAAATTTCATTTCGTTCGGAGGGGGGGGGGAGGCGGTAAAAAATTTTCGGGGGGGGGGGGGGCGGTAGACTTTCTTCAGGGGGGCGGACACTGTTAAAAGTATATATTTTCTATTATATAAATTATATAAATTTCATTTCGTTCGGGGGGGGGGGGGGCGGTAAAAAATATTCGGGGGGGGGGGGGGGGCGGTAGACTTTCTTCAGGGGGGCGAACACTGTTAAAAGTATATATTTTCTATATAAATTATATAAATTTCATTTCGTTCGGGGGGGAGGCGGTAAAAAATTTTCGGGGGGGGGGGCGGTAGACTTTCTTCAGGGGGGCGAACACTGTTAAAAGTATATATTTTCTATATAAATTATATAAATTTCATTTCGTTCGGGGGGGGGGGGGGGCGGTAAAAAAAAATTTTGGGGGGGGGGGGGGGGGGGCAAGAGATGCCTGGAAGAAACTCTGGCCTTGTCTACAATAGACTTGGTTGTGTGATGGATCGTTGACTAGATGCCAGTTTCTAAGGTCCGTTTTTAGCTGTTTCACGATAAGAGCACTTGAAGGTTGGTGCCCTTTGGTGTTTTGTTGTAAAATCTTCGAGCATGTTTGTCTCGATTATAATCTTGCAGATGCGGCAGTTTATTAAGACGTCAAAGCTTTCTTTAACCAAGTGATTCACCAGTCCGAAGAATAAAAAAAGAGAAGAGTGGGCAATGTTTAAGTGGCTGCTGTTTCCTTCATTAACTTGAGCTGATTTTGATGGGTTTTTTTTTCGTTACTGGGCTGTCCTCTCTCTTTCTCTAGGTGGTAGTTGATGCAGGGGCGTAGCGAGGGGGGGGGGGTGTGGACCGCACCGGGTGACACCATTTAGGGGGGTGACACCAAGGCAAAAAATAGCAAAATATATAGAGAAAAACTTGAGGGTGGGGGTGCAAATCGAAAGTTTGAGGGGGGGGGGGGTGCAAATCGAAAACTTGTGGGGGGGGGGGGGGGTGCAAATCGAAAGTTTGAGGGGGGGGGTGCAAATCGAAAATTTGAAAGTTTGTCCCCGGGAAGTGTCCCTACGCCTCTGGGGGGGGGGGTGACACCATAAAGTGTCGCACTGGGTGACACCCGACCTCGCTACGCCACTGAGTTGATGTATCTATGTTTGTTTGTTGTTCTGTGATTTGAGGGTCGGGAGTTTCTATCTGTGGTGTAGACATTTGCGTGGGGGGCTGCATTCATGCACACACCCAACACATTTTAGGAAAAAAAAATCTAAATCTAATAAATTGAACATTTTAAATGAAAGCTTACAACGTATTTAATTTTTCAACTAGAAAGCACAAAAGTATTCACCGTTTTGTTCATATCATGATGATGTTTGATTCATCTTTCATTATTAATAACTTGCTATTTGCTCTTCACATTTGATATGACATTGTTAAGCTGGTTTCTCTTCCTTGTTTGTAAATATTTAAGGGGATATGCTAATTACAAAAACACACAAATCCTGATTTTTCGTCAAAATGAGTTTCCTTCCCTTTCGGATACTTTGGCCATTTTTTTTTATTAAAAGAAAATAATAACTTTAACGAAAAGTATTTTTAATGTGTTGAAAATACAATTCGTATTATCCCATCAATTAAAACATAATTTTTGTTCCATTCTTACAACATCTTTATGAAACATTTTAATACTTTTATATCCGTCATCATATTGTATTTTGCATCATTGGATAGCTGGATTTCTCGTGTAGTTGATAATCGTATATTCAATTATTTCAGAAACACCCAAAATTTATATTCGGTTTTATACATGTGTTGTCTGTCATGCTCGCGAACTAAAAATTGAATAAAGTTTTTAAAAACTACAACACAAGTTCCCACAAGGGCTGATTGGCCACTTGAAAGATTGGTCTGATTATCTGATTATCTGATTATCTGCCACTGTAAATAAGAAAGACATTTTTGGTTCTTTTTTTTTTTTACAAGGTTGTCCTTCCGTGTTTTTCTTGGTCAAATACATGGTCGATATTTGTGTGGTTGCTCAACTGTGTACACGTTGTATATTCCCCATTCAACATGCCGTGGTATAAAGTATGAACATGTTATTAAAAAAATGTCGTAAAAAATAAAAACTAGAAATCAAAATTTCTTCCTTTTAAAAAACAATTTTTTTTTGAGTGTTTGATTTTCTTTAATTAAAACAATTAACAAAACTTTCACGACGATATGGTGTATTGAGAAATGCATTTCTAATTTTCGAAAAGTAAACACTGCTATGGGAATCCCCCCATATTTGAAATTCAAGTCTGTCGCGTAGAAGACGAAATAAATTATTTTTACGAGAAGGTTATTTGACTATCCCGAGTCAGTTGAAGAATGTTAAGTTACACTTTTATACCTGACCGTCCATTGTGCACACGTAGGAGCATTCCCATTTTTTAGGGACCTCGGTATATATAAGGCTAGTGTGTTCAGCACTAAATCAGCCGCCTTTACTTTTCTTAACGTGAGTTAGGCAACCATCTGAGCTGGGTGCACTATTCAGTAAAGTCTTCATTATACCCTTCAGAGTTGGGTGGGATCATTATATCCATCAGAGTTGGGTGGGTTCATTATAGCCATCAGAGTTGGGTGGGTTCATTATACCCATCAGAGTTGGGTGGGTTCATTAAATCCATCAGAGTTGGGTGGGTTCATTATAGCCATCAGAGTTGGGTGGGTTCATTATACCCATCAGAGTTGGGTGGGTTCATTAAATCCATCAGAGTTGGGTGGGTTCATTATAGCCATCAGAGTTGGGTGGGTTCATTATAGCCATCAGAGTTGGGTGGGTTCATTACATCCATCAGAGTTGGGTGGGTTCATTATAGCCATCAGAGTTGGGTGGGTTCATTATAGCCATCAGAGTTGGGTGGGTTCATTATAACCATCAGAGTTGGGTGGGTTCATTATATCCATCAGAGTTGGGTGGGTTCATTATACACATCAGAGTTGGGTGCAACAGAGTTGGGTGGGTTCATTATACCCATCATAATCGGGTGGGTTCATTATAGCCATCAGAGTTGGGTGGGTTCATTATATCCATCAGAGTTGGTGCAACAGAGTTGGGTGGGTTCATTATATCCATCAGAGTTGGGTGCAACAGAGTTGGGTGGGTTCATTATACCCAACAGAGCAGGTTGGGCTCATTAGATCCATCAGAGTTGGATGTGCTCAATAGTACTAAAGTATATTTTATCAACAAAACAATACATATCACCTGTATTATGTGAACATCGTCTTCCTGTCAACATATTGTGAAGACCTCCACCTCACAACAATTCTGTGAACATCATACCCTTGTCACCATAATGTAAACACCATATATATGTCACCATTATGTGAACACCACGTCCTAGCCACCACATAACAACAACATACAATGATCACCATCTTGAAAACGCCACGGCCTAGCTTTTTCTAAATACATTGAACCCCTGGTATTTTTTCCAAATAATATTAAAGTATTAGTATTCCCAATTAAAGTAAAAAATACGCTTCCATTCAAGAGGGTAAAGAAAAGTTCTAACAGGTCTTGGTAGTCTTGTAGAAGGATAAAAATATTAAAAAAAAATAAAGTTTGTGTTATGAATCCCGATTAATTAAAAGTAATAAAATTTACTCTTGCGAACCTGACAGTCTATGAGTCAGATACAGTTCACCTGAGTCCCGTGACCTCGAAACGTGACGTCATATTGTGACCGAAACGATTCGGGTACCAATAAGAACTCACTGCATTCCTACTGACTCGAGCCCGGGATCAGATCTAGTGGTCTCAACATTAGCAAGTGTAGGCTCTACCACTCAGCCACACCATTCCATAATTCACACAAATACAAGTAATAATATGCACAATTTATGTCTTTTATTTGCATGATAGAACTCATCTTATAAAGATGGGTAACTGTACATGGATAAGTAATGCAACACACCTCAAATTTTATAATAAAAATAAGTATTACAATCTATTTGAAAGACACATTTTCCTAGAGACATTTTGTTTTAAAATTCCAACCTCTGAGTTGTATTGTATCATCTCATTATGACTACCTGACTAGTAATTACATTAATATGAAACATAGAAATCGTACACTAATTAAAATTATAACATTTTTAATTTGAGTAATTAATAAAGATTTCATTTGATAGTTGGCATTTTAAAAATATAATGTATCACAAATATATCACATTTATCATATATAAAGACATACGATTTTCTTATAAGAATATAGTTTTAAACCTTAATATTTTTTATAACTCCAGAATCATTCAGATACCTACATGTATCTGTAATACATTGTTGAACACAAAAATAAGTACATTTTTAAAAGATTTTCTTCAACTAAAAACAATCGACTCAAACTTTGACATTTTTAATTCTCATAGAGTTTTTTTAAGGGGGGGGGGGGGGGGGGGTATTATGCATTGTTTACAGTCAAAACGTGTAAATAAGATTAAAACTAGATAAAGTATCTTAGAGACAGTTGGGTATATTGACTAGGCATTAGTTTTGTAAGATGTTGGTGAATGTATTTGAGACATTTGGTGAGACAAGATTAGGCATGCTTTATGTGAGATGTTTGTAAATGTATTTGATATATTTGGTGAGACAAGATTTTTAGGCATGCTTTATGTAAAATGTTTGTAACATTTTGTAATAAAAAGAATATTTTTGGCATGTTACTATTTACATTGATTGTTTTCACATATTCTCAACATAGCGCTTTTGAAACATGTTCACAATTTTTTCATTATTTCTCCCTTTCAATCTCCCTTTGAAACATAATTACATTAATTAGAAAATACTCATGAGATAATCAAAAACAACGGAATACATTTAATTAATTAAATACAAATCTATATACAAATATAACAATGATACTGTGCTGCTTTGTATATAAATATGGCATTCCTTCCTGACGTAATTCGTGGTATTGCTTGATTAACAATTCACCAAAGCCGGTAAAGTCTTTATATGTCTGTCACTCATCTGTCATGGGTTGTTTCCGTGGGATGTTCTTAGCCTGAAATGACGGGTGGCCTACAGTAGCAGCTGGTTGCAATCTCGACCTTGACCGGGGCCGGTTGTGACCTTGACGAGTTGATCCCCATGACCATCACGACCCCCATGTTGGCCGTGGCCGTGTAGCTATCGTCTTCACATTCGCAGCTACAGTCTGCTTCGAGCAAGTATCTGTTCATGTGATGGACATAAATAATATTTAAATAACGATTCAGTAATATGTTTAATCGTAAAAAAAAAATTTTCTATCAGTAAAAATTTATAAATTTTTATTATAACCTGATTTTTAATGTAATAATAATATTTATTTTAGAATTATTTTTCTATGAAAAATTGCGTTGCTCAAAAACATTTGAGGAAGTGTAGGCCTACTTATTCCTAATAATATTGATGATTTCTACTTATTGCAATATGTAAGGAAACGGTATAGTACATTCCAATGTACGTATTGTTTGTAAGTTTATATTAAAGATTAAAGTTTATATATTTTCAATTCATAATTTAGCGACCCACGATTTTTCTTGTATCTCTTTATATATTTATATATTAAAAGCTATTCATGCTATTTTCCTATTTTTAATGCATATACAAATACTTGTTATTATAACCGTTTTTATTTAAAATTTATGTCATATTGCATTGTTATCGGTTCTTTAACTAAGCGTCAAGTTTGAAACAATTTTGTTCGCTTTGGTAAAAGTAGGTGAAATAACGTTCGCAAGTTTCGACTTTTGGTGTAGCATTAAAGACATAAAATAAAGAAAAGCGTGAAAATAGAGAGCTGATTAGAATCAGCAGGTGTACAATTTAGTTCCTACGACTCGCCTATTCATGCTATTTTCCTATTTTTAATGCATATACAAATGCTTGTTATTATAACCGTTTTTATTTAAAATTTATGTCATATTGCATTGTTATCGGTTCTTTAACTAAGCGTCAAGTTTGAAACAATTTTGTTCGCTTCGGTAAAAGTAGGTGAAATAACGTTCGCAAGTTTCGACTTTTGGTGTAGCATTAAAGACATAAAATAAAGAAAAGCGTGAAAATAGAGAGCTGATCAGAATCAGCAGGTGTAGAATTTAGTTCCTACGACTCACCTTGGATGGTATCTGTCTCCTAGATCTAGAACTTGATACCTGTGTGGGCAGCTGGATGTACTGTTGATGTAGCCTGTTATGGTGGGGTACAACTCGGTGAAGATGTCTTCGTCGCTTACATCCACTGTGCTCACGCCCGTCAACATCTGCTCAATGGTTGGTTGGTATGTTCTGCTACGTCTCAGCCTGGAGGGTTTGTGTGTAGGATTCATTGTGAGCTTGGCATCAATTGGGTGCTGAATAGCTGCTGGTTCTGCTGTTTGGAGCTTTTTGATTTGGCTGGAGTCAACTAGATGCTGATTAGCTGCTGGTTCTGCTACACGGAGCTTTTTGTTCTGGCTGTAGTCGACTAGGCGCTGATTAGCTTCTGTTTCTCCTGCCTGTAGCTTGTCGACTAGGCTGCGGCCAGCATGCCTGTAAGTGGGGGAAGCCTCTACTTGTGCTGCGTCAAGGACAAGCACGATTGTAACCATCACTTGCATTATCTTCATATCGCTAAACTCTTGTTATTTCCTTCAAGCAAATTTAATTATTTTAAATGTAGATCTTTTTTTCTCTAGATTTGCAATGGTAATTAAATACTCTTTACACAAAAACAAGAGTGACTTGCTGTGATTAAAAACGATGGTTTTATAGGTTTTTTTTTTCAAAGATGGTGGTTGACTGGAAAGTTGAAAAAATAATTTTTGTTTTTACAGTTGCAACTGCAGCTTGAATTCCCTGATGTGTTTTTTATGGTTTTCCGAGTGTGTGGGCAATCTATTACTTCCAAATTGGGGGATGAGAATAGATCAAAATAAAGGCGATCGTCTGATTTCTCAATTCGAATTTCCTGTCGGTCGAGCAGTTCAAGGGGAATTAATGCGTGTGACGTGAGAGATTTTAAAAAATCTTGTTTATTGAATTATTATTTTAAATCAGCAGGAGTTTTTGGACAATTTATTTCACAATATTGTTTTTTTTATTTTAATATTGGAAATAGAACAATGTTAAGTGTTATCCTAGAATAACCTGGTTTAAAGTATAGGTTCCTGTGTAGCTGAGATAAAGATATATTTTTGGCTAAACTGCGCATTTGAAATTAGGTGTTTAATTTGGGCTATAAGACACAATTTTTAAACAAATTATCTTATTGACTTAAACAAATTTTTATGTATTAAATATCAAGGTTGAAAAAGTAAATTTATTTAGCAGCTGTTTTTAATAAAATATACCAAGTTTTAAAGTTAATAATGTAAAAGCAAAGTCATAATCTGAACACTAAATTATTGTTTTTTTGTTTTTCCACCATTTGTTCACAATATTCTTTTTCACTTGAAAATAAAACTTTGCTTAATTAACATAAAGAAATCAAATATTTAAAAACGATATTTTTTACACTTTACATAATGCTGTCAGAAAATGTTCACTATATTGCTGTAAAAGAATGGTAACTCTAGCTTGTAGCAAACTTACAGTAACAACACTGGAATGTTTGTACTGAACACGATTATGTCCCTTATAATAAGTTCATTAGTTTGTACTTAGTAGGGTTCAGTCCCTTAAGTATTCAACTACATTCTGACGTTTCTAGATTTTCTCCGCTTCGGCCAAGAAGTTTTCAACATTTTCTTTGGATGTCAGAATCTATTCCACTTTTGCTTTAGATGGACTGTTTACAAGAGAGAAAAATTACATAAAAACGGTTTAATAACATGCTTTTAAGAAATAATGCACTAAAGAGGAGAAAATATGATTTTTAAAAAAAAAATACATAATAATAAACTACTATTTATATAATATATGATTTTTTTTTAAAATACATAATAATAAACTACTATTTATATCAGGGGTCTCCAAACTACGGCCCGCGGGCCGGATGCGGCCCGCAAAGTCCTCACATCCGGCCCGCGGAGATCTTTTTGTCCAAGGAAAAATCGTATGTGGGTGATCGCTGAGGATCTTTGCCCAGAAAATCAAAGACATACGTGGAAGAAACTGGCCCCCGAATTGAAATTTGATAGTAAATGCGGCCCTCGGACTGAAAAGTTTGGAGACCCCTGATTTATGTAATAGATGTCGTTTCTGGATTTTTTTTTACTTAGAGTTTATGTAAGGACATATGTAAGGACATAAGTTTAAAAGTAGGTCAAACAGAAAGGACGAAATGTACAGCAGTCAGGGCTCCAGCTGATGATCTAGGTCAGGGGTCGGCAACCTGCGGCTCGCGAGCCGCATGCGGCTCTTTCAATATCAAGATGCGGCTCTCCAGCTCGTTGCACAAATACTAATAATCTATATATATAATTCTCTTCTGGGATCAGTTAGAAAACAAGCTGCCTCCTTGCAGTCCCCTCTCTTTCTCTCTATCACTATCACTACCACCCCCCACCCACCCCCACATTGTCTGGTGAGCTGTGGTCACTCTGTTTACATTTTACAATCACAGAGACGGGTTTGGTGACGGCTATTAGGGGCAGATAATTTAGTTTGAAACGATTTTAAACTTAGAGGAGGTAACTAAGAGGAGGCTGCTTTCACGTGGGGGGGGGGGGGTAGTGTTTTTAAGCAAATATTTTCAATGGCAGCATTGGTACTGTCGAATTCACAAATTATAAATTACTGAAAAGTAGAAAAAAAAAACAACTAAATAGCGGCGTATGATACGCAGCGGGTCGGCTCGTCTTAATAAAAAAATAAAATATTTGAAATTAAAAAATGTTAGTGGCTCTTTAAAACCAGGGAAATTTTGAAAATTGTAACTTTTGGCTCTTCCGCTTCAAAAGGTTGCCGACCCCTGATCTAGGTAGATTAGCTAGAATAGCTAGGAACCAATGAGAAGTTAGATTAGTACTAACAGGTCACGTGAGACGTCAGCAGTTGGTCATTGTAGTGGACAGTCTTGTGTTAGCAAGAATATTAGGAGATAGTTGAGTTGGACTTGTAGATAAGTTAGGGTAGAGACAGTAGAGGCAGGAGTAGGAGTTGGTATGTGTAAATAAAGAAACTGTAATATATCGGTTAACTGGACTTGTGTTAGTAATTATTGATTCCACTTCTGACCTTCTGTCTCATCAGAGGCGTAGCGACCCTTCCCGGCGCCGGGGACAAACTTTTGATTTGCACCCTCCACCCCCTCGAACTTTTGATTTGCACCCCTCTCCTCAAACTTTCTATTTGCACCCCCCCCCCCCCAGAACTTTTGATTTGTTTTTCCAGCCCATTTTGGCGCCTCCCTAAGGTCGGCCCCTAGGACATATTTCCCACCCCCCCCCCCCCCCCGCTACGCATCTGTGTCTCATAATGGTCGATCCCTTGACCTCAATATATATTACAAATTACGCTATACAATACCGTATATATATATATATATATATATATATATATATATATATATATATATATATATATATATATATATATTTAAGTTCCCCTCCCAAACCTGACGGTCTTGGGCAAGTGGAGTAGAGTTCACCTGTTTCTGTGACCTCGGCATTTGAAGGGATAGTGTAACCAGCCGCCTTGACTATACATAACGTGAGTTAGATACTTATGAAAGCTGATTGGCGGTCTACTGACTTGAACCCGGATTCGAACTGGAGACTAACGGATTAGCAGTCTATCGCTCTACGACTAGGCCACTCCGTCATGGAGTGGACCGGTCAGAACATTGGGCTGGTCAGAACATTAAGTCGGAAAATTGGACCCCGGAGAATATTGGACTGGTCAGTAAACTAAACTTGCATGCTTCATCTAGGCTGAGAGTTGCTTGACTATTGCGGATTTCAGGATTGGAGAAAATTGCAATCGACTCGACAGCACCATCACTCATCAGTAAACCTAGAACTCGCTATTTTTTACTTTCTCGTATATACGAAGTATAGAGAAAGTCTTGAAATCATGTAAAAAATCGAGATTTTTACAAATCTCGACGTTTTACACCTCACTGATACGGAAAAACATAATTTTGCAATCTTGTCCGTATATCTGTGTGTCTGTGTGTGTGTCGGTGTGTATGTGTGTAAACACGATAACTTGAGTACCGTTACTGCTAGGTTGATGAAATTTCATATATAAGTATTGTATCAAAATCGCAGATGCGTATCAACTTTTAAGCGATTTCCGATAACCGGAAGTGGTACTTTTTCTACTTTGAATTTTTCAAAAGCCTATAACTTGAGTACTAATTGAGGTAGATAAATGAAATTTCACATGTAAGTAAAAGATCTAATTTACTACCTCCTGTCAAATTTTGAGTTATTTCCGTTGACCGGAAGTACTAATTTACGCTATTTCCGATTTCTCAAAAAACGCATGTAAATTTATAAAAGTACTAATAATATTGCGCACTATTATGCGCTTTTTTATTTGGCGTTCACTTGGTGTGCAATTAATTTGTCTACGAGATTTTATTATATTTTTAAAACTTTAAGTATTTAAAATGGATTAAAAATCATGTCTGTAGCCCGAGTTCCCATCCCCTATTATTTTATATAAGAATATTCGAGAAAGTTTAGGGGAGATCACTCCCGGTTTATTTCTACTAGATTTGATTCTATTTTAAAAACTTTAAGTATTTAAAATGGAGTTTCCATCCCCTGTTGTTTTATATAAGAATATTCGAGAAAGTTTAGGGGAGATCACTCCCGTTTTATTTCTACCTGTCACTATCGTCTAGACGGAAATTATGTGTTTGTACAGGTACATGAAGGTACATGCCAAATGTTGAGCTGGCTCATAATAGAGTCTGGAACATGGATTTCATAATTGATGTTTCTATTTTTAGGATCAAGGTTGTGCCATGTCTAACCCTAATGTTTAAAAAAAATATGTTTTCATTCAGTTCACTATACCTGTTTGTGTGTTGGTTTCTTTGTTGGTTTGTTGGATTGTTGGTTTGTTGATTTGTTTGTTTGTTTCTTGGATGTGGCAAAACTTGTAACTTAACTTCTACCCACTTCTAATGGAGTAATTATTTTATACTCTTCAGCAGTGGCGTAGCTAGGATTTTTGGGCCTCTAAGTAAAATTTATCAGTGGGCCCTTCGTCAGCTTTTAGGCTACAAAGGAGTTTAACGTAGAAATCAACTGCCACTTACGATGGACATTTTTGAATAACTTTTAACAATTTTCTTTTTAAAATTATTTATAAAACAAATATTAAAATTTTGGGCCCCTATGCCCCTAGCTTTACGGTAGCTACGCCACTGCTCTTCAGATATATTCATCTCCTGTGACAAAGCAAATGTACCCATTTCTAGCATGAGGTTAGTCATTATAATTTAATTACTAAACTCAATAATAAAAAGGGGAATTAACAAAATTAAATACTAAATTTTCTGATTCAGCGAAGTGTGAAATTTAGAGATGTGTAAAAATTTCGATTTGGAATTTGTACAGGATTACAGTACTTCCCAATACGCCGTATTTGGGAAAATAAAAATAAAATAACCGAGAAAGCTGAAGGGAGACTACTCATATATATATATATATATATATATATATATATATATATATATATATATATATATATATATATATATATATATATATATATATATATGACCGGACGTCCTTCACACTGATACCGCTTGATTCAATGGTCAAACTGCCCTAGGCACATCCGACACCGGGGCGGCCAACGAAGGGCATTCTATCTCAGCTGTGCGGTTTGTGATTAACGTACACTGAAGGTATTGTTTTGCTTTTTAATGCATTAGGCATCTGTTATTACAACGTTGGCCATAAGTGTTGACATAAAATTATGCATGCGTCTAAAAAACATTCACGTGAAGTACTCGTGTACTGAGGGCTACAACAAGTGCCATGGCCTTACCACACTCAGAATAGGTAAAAACAGGCATATAATTAGATTATATATATACAAAATAAAAAAATGATTACTAATTTGGGAAACGGATGAAACATGCAACAGGTAATTTTGTGCAAGCTGCCAGTGTAAAAAAATCATTTTCCTATGCATGCCCTGGAAATGCACCAACAATGTGTATTAATAACATAAGTCTAGTATGTTTTTTTGTGCATGTTTTGTTTAAAAAAAACAGTACGCTATATAAGTTGTAAGTTAAGCTTCGGGTTGTCAGTGTGTTGTTTCTATAAATAGCAAAATCACTTATAAGTTAAGGTTTAGAGTTAACTGTTTGTGCTACTTTTGTATAAGTGTCACTGGTGCCGTTACAAATCAGTCATAAGTCAAGTTGAATGTTACCTTGTTGTGTTTAAAAACTGCACCGCTTTATAATCCTTGAAAGGGAAATAATTCCAAATTTAACGAAAGGCAGGTAACTCCGACCTTGAAATTAAAACCTCACTGTATTTTCGTCCAAGTTCTACAACCGACACACTTAAAGATGATTACTTAGCGTGTATTTAAAGGGGCATGGTCTCCCTTTTGTCGATAGAAAGTTGTAAGAGATGCTTGTATGTGCATATATTTTTTTTCGTCTGAGACATAAACTTCTACACCGAGTAAGTTACATGAGATGTTTGTTTACAGTTATGATAGATTTATATTCGCTAATTGTTTCATTTTAGGAAACATTAGAATAAACTATATTTATTTTAAACCTGTGTTCTTATACTGATTGGAAGTAAAAATAAAATTCTTTTGACACGACAAAAGTTGTAATATTCCCGATGAGTGTAATTCCCGTATCCGTGGATACAGTTTCCATGGTGACCGGAGATATGCGCAACGGAAAACTGCGCACAATAAAATAGCGCAATTGAAATTTTTCTTTCTAAATTCGAGATTCATAGACATTACGAAAAATGACCACATGTAGGTTGGTGCATAATAAACCACTTATTTACGAACTATGACAAAACTAAACATAGAGATTAAAGTGGACTTTGTACTATGAAGCGTATTCGATACAATTGGCTGTTACTACGGTTAGCCTCACCCATAAGGAAGCTGGTCATCAACGGTTGGGATTACTGTCGTGGTTCACAAGGAGAATTACGTGGAGCATTATCGCGAAGGATTACTGTGGAGAATAACCGTGAAGCAGGATTTTCGTTCAGGATTAACGTGCAGGATTAACCTGCTATATTTTTATGGAGAATTACGTGGAGCATTAGGTGGAGAATTACGTGAAGGATTACTGTGGAGAATAACCGTGGAGCAGGATTAACGTGCAGGATTAACGTGCAGGATTAACATGCTTTATTGCCATGGAGAATTACTTTGGTGCAGGATTAATGTTCAGGCTTAACGTGAAGGATGATAGAGGATAATTACCTTGGGATTAACGTGCAAAATTACCGTTGAGAATTACGTGTAGGATTATAATAAAATATTACATGGATTATGTGTAGAGATTAACGCCATAAGGACAAGATATTGGTATAAACTTAGTGGCCCTGACTTGTGTCAGTGGTTTTCTTTCCCATCGCGTGTTCCCTCTTGGCCACTTGAAGATTGCTCTTTGAAGTGGCCTAAACCAGTGTTTCACAATCTGTTTATCTAGCGTTTACTCACATGCAGGCTCGTGCGATGTAAACATGTCAAGTGTTGCACGCAATATTTACTCGATTCGGATGAAGAGTTAACACTTTTGTTTTCATCTTAATTAATTTTTTAAAATTATTTTTTTTTATGAGCAACGGATGTTATCAATTAATTTCTTCACTATTCACTTAAACTCTTTATCCAGAAGGACAACTAAAAATGTCTCTCAAAGAATTCAACTGATGTTTCCTTTGTGCTTTCAAATCATCTGATAACCCATAGGTTGTTTTTTTTTTCTCACAAATTTTACTTTAATACGTAACCTGTATCAACCGAGGTTAAACAAAACTCGTATTAAAACACATAATTATATTCACTGTATACTCTATACGTTAAATAAAGCAGCGCTATTTTTAGTGCATGGTAAAAATACAAACCACTTAATGTCGAGATGACTTTTGAAATTTGAAAAATAACGTTGAAAAAAAAAAATCTGTACTTACATTGAAAAGACAAAACTTCTGAGTTTTCAAAAACAAAATCAGACACAAATAGAGTTAGTTGTCCAACTGTCGTCTCATCCTTAAGCTCCCCAAGACGAGTAAAGAAATACGTAAGGAGAACCAGCAAACTTCTAAATATATAGATGATGCCGTTTAAATATCGAGACACATGCAGGTAATTTCACGTTATTACACTAGAGACAGCCTGGGCTGGGCTAGTTTATGACCCTGTACTGTATCGTAACCGGATGGTAATGATGGCCAAAAAAGTCTTACCCCACGGAGTACCATACAAGTGAAGTGTAGCCAATTAAACGTTTTCTTAAATGCAATGATGAATTTCCGAAAAGTAATAATTCAAAGATTACATGTAATATTGTCTTTCTTGATATAGCATCCATTAAAAGTTCCCGAACGCATATTTTAATAAAGCGTGGGTGATCGCCCATAAACTTTCTCGAATATTCTTACATAATACTAAGGGCAATGGCACTCCAGTACAATCGGGCAATAGAGATGTTGTTTCTAAATTTTTAAATATTTAAAATAATCGCGTAGAAAAGAGAATTGCGCACAAAATGAATAGCAAACAATTTGTCTAATCGAGCGCAAAATTAGTACTGTATAAAGAAGACATTTTTTTTTGTAAAAGTTAATTGATCATCTAATTAACTAGCCTTTTATGTCACTATACTATCTCTTCGAGTCTTGATCTTTGTGAAATGTTTGAAAATAATCGGTCCGGTAAAAGTGTTCAAAATGTTGCTCGCAAGTTTGCGCTCATGACTGACACTAGACAGTTTAAAAAATCTATATGATCTTTAATAGAAATCGGAAACGGCGTTAAGTTCTACTTCCGATAGCAGGAAATCACTCAAAATTTGACTGAAACCAGAAAATACGATGTTTTACTTAAATATGAAATTTCGTCTACCTAACTGAAACAGTAATGAGAAATCGAAAGAAGAATAAGTTCACATCCGGCTACCGGAAATCGCTAAAAATTGGCACAAAATAGTAATCTGATATAATACTTATATATAAAAGTTATTATTTTCTCCTACACACAGTAAGAGAGACAGAGAGACGGACAGACGGACAGAAGGACAGACAGACAGACAGACAGACAGACAGACTGATAGACTGACAGACTGATAGACTGACAGACTGACAGACTGACAGACTGACAGACAGACAGACAGACAGCGGCATGACTGTTGACTAAGAAGACATAATTGGAGTGCCGTCTGTCAGACGTCTTTTACTTGTCTCCACACCAGGACTGTCTTGCAGGAAGAACCTCATGGTGTATCTAGCTCAAAATTACCTGATACATTTTTCTCAGGTGACAGTACAAGAATATATGTTTTGATCTAATCAGACATAAGGGTTAGACAAGAAAATTAGATATACAAATTACTTAACTTGAATAGTAGAAGGGAGATAACAATATTAATTATTAGTGATTGCTCGATCAGCTATCAGACGACGGTAACCTGTTTGTTCACAAACTGAGCGATTTTTTACCTGAGAAACGTATTAAGAATGGGCAGATAATTGACTTTTAATGATTGCAAACTACATATCGAGTTTTAACGCAAATATTTTTAGTCTATGTAGCTTCCCCCCCCCCCCCCTACTCTTAACTTCGTTTAGATCAGAAGACTAAAAAGGCGAAAATAAAACAAATATAAATAAATCTTTTACAAGTTTTTAAATTCACTAAAATTAAATAAACAGAAATATTTAGCTTTTTTTTAAAAAAAAACAAATTAAAAACCAAATTAGCTTAATTTTTTTTCAGCGCATTTAAAACAACTATTAGCAATGAAAGTGGTTGTGGATACCATCATTGAAAAACGTCATCGATATAAAGGTTGAAGGTTAAAAAGTCAGACTGTCGATGAAGAGAAGGCAGCAAGCCACATAGCTCTATCACCCTTGGGCGTCGATGACCCCCACCCTGCCCTTGTGTGGTGGGTACACGTCTCAACCCCTGGGACAGCACATTACACCTTCATTATCATAAGGTCAAAGAAATAGATTAACTCTACTTTACCCGTCATAGATGTAACCCACTCCGAGAAGACATGCACTCGACCAGAAACCACAAAGTAAAACAATGTAACAAATTTTTTTTTGTTTATTTTGTTTTTAAATTGCCTTTTATTGTTTTTTTTTTTAAATTGGCAATGTACAAAAACAAAACAGAACATGTATCCGATTCAACAGCTCTTCGCTTTAAACATTCAATTAATTACATAATAAATAAACATTAAATAAGCACCGTAAATTAATACTGTGTCATAGGACGGTTATAAACATTTTCAAAGACATTAAGAAATGTTGATTTTATGTGTACAATAAATAACATATATTCAACGTACATATATTACTATAACTTTTATAAATTGGAAGAGATTATAACAAAAAAAAACAAAGTATTATTATAAGTCTGTTTCAATAAAGAAACAATTATTTGATTCAATAATATGGTTACAAAAGTATAATTCTCAATTGAAAATTAAAATTAGAATGTAGGCCTATTTAATAAAAATAGCACGCAGGAGGTGTATTTTTTTTTAAATTTTGATCAATATGATCTACCATATATAGCATTAAATCGCATGACTATGAGAGTTAGTTTCTGTAGTCACATGAGGAGCCTGTAGAAAGTGCGTATCTGTTTTTTCGATAACGGGTCCCCTACCGAAAGTTCAGCGCTTCAATATCACGTGACCTTTTTAATCGCTGACTTTAGGCGAGTCGGAGCTAGTCCTTGATTGAATGGGGATGCCGGCACAGGTAAAAGCCACGGTGATCCTCTTTTTGATCGCCACCATCACTGCCAGACCGTTGTTGCAGGCACCACGCTGGAAGATTGTGATCTCCTGTCTGACCTCTTTGCAGTCCGTGGCGTCGCCGTTGACACATTGGGTGCATAGAGACTTGGCCTGTTTGATGTATCTGTAGGTGGATGAATAGCGTGCGGATTAAACAAACAGGTGAATAGGAGAGGCAATGATAAGACTGCATCGTGTCAGAACTTTACAAGAGATTTTGAGAAGCCTAAAAGTACAAAAAGAACGGCGGGTCTAATAATAGACTGCTAACTCAAAAGTCTTGAGATCGGATCACGGGAAAGAGCCTGTAAGCTCTAATGCGTACCAGACTAACATTAGGGAAATTTAAGCATGTGTAGACAACACTATCCCTCTTTATGCTTAGGTCATTGAAACAGGTGAACTAACTTGTCATATTGGCCCGAATGGAAAAATTCGATGATGAAAATGGACGAATATTTGTTTAAAAACGAGTTTGATTAAATATCTTTCTCCCCCCCCCCCCCCGAACGGAATGGAATGTATATAGAAAACATATGGTTTTACCAGTGTCTGCCCCCTCCTCCCCGGAAAATGTTGTCCGCCCCCCCCCCTCCCCCTGTGAAAAAAGTCTGGAAGAAACACTGAATGTATATTGACAACATACCGAGGGTAAAAGGATTCACCGTTGTCAGTGTATTCATAGATCCAAGGGCAAGTTGACTTCAAGTTGTCTTCATATCCTGGCCACCACGACCCATTCTGGGGAGGGCAAGTTAGAGATTCTTCTGGCAGGGGAGAGAGGGCGGGTTCTTGGGGGGTCAGGCCCACGTACATGGTGCTGTTGAGGAAGGTGTTCAGTTCCATGACTTGCATGGGGATGTACCCCGGGGTGGGGCAGTTCACGTCTCGCTTGGTTCTTTTGGACGGGTAGTCAGAAGTTGATTGGTCAGAACTTGGTTGGTCAGAACTTGATTGGTCAGAACTTGATTGGTCAGAAGTTGATTGGTCAGAACTTGATTGGTCAGAAGTTGATTGGTCAGAACTTGATTGGTCAGAACTTGATTGGTCAGAACTTGGTTGGTCAGAAGTTGATTGGTCAGAAGTTGATTGGTCAGAACTTGATTGGTCAGAAGTTGATTGGTCAGAACTTGATTGGTCAGAACTTGGTTGGTCAGAACTTGATTGGTCAGAAGTTGATTGGTCAGAACTTGGTTGGTCAGAAGTTGATTGGTCAGAAGTTGATTGGTCAGAACTTGATTGGTCAGAAGTTGATTGGTCAGAACTTGGTTGGTCAGAAGTTGATTGGTCAGAAGTTGATTGGTCAGAACTTGATTGGTCAGAAGTTGATTGGTCAGAACTTGGTTGGTCAGAACTTGATTGGTCAGAAGTTGATTGGTCAGAAGTTGATTGGTCAGAACTTGATTGGTCAGAAGTTGATTGGTCAGAACTTGGTTGGTCAGAACTTGATTGGTCAGAAGTTGATTGGTCAGAACTTGATTGGTCAGAATGTGATTGGTCAGAAGTTGATTGGTCAGAAGTTGATTGGGCAGAAGTTGATTGGTCAGGCACTTTCCCTGTCTCCTCTTGTTTAATTTCACCTTCCGGAGTTAAGTCAGAGACGCCTGACGATGCTAACAGTTGCGAGGGTGTCGACGACGAAGACATCCATCTGGAGTTACTGCTCTTGGCGTATTCTTTACTGGGAGGTAAGCTCGTCGTAGTGGGAAGTAACTCGGCAATGCAGACTGCACACAGTACAATACGAATAACTTGCATGATTTCCATACTGTTGCTTCTCTTTGAAATGTTTCAAATGGCCGTGAAAGCTTTTGCTATACGTTGTATTCCTTCTCTTTGAAATGTTTCAAATCGCTGTCAAATCTTTTGCTATAAGTTGTATTGCTTCTCTTTGAAGTATTTCAAAAGGCTGTGAAAGCTTTTGCTATACGTTGTATTGCTTCTCTTTGAAATGTTGCAAATGGCTTTCAAAGCTTTTGCTACAAGTTGTATGCAGTAATTTAATATTGTGCCGATTCTTGGAACGAGATGTGCTAAGGCTTCTATCTCAATCTCTAATGATGCTTTGATCAATCGGTAGATTTGCTTATATTCAATTTGAAAGGAAAGTGAATTATATTTCCCACAATGCGATTGGTTCACTATAACTACAATAGTAACCTTGGATACTAGTTAAACATTTTTCATATAAACAGCATACTATAATTAATTCGTCCAAATGATTGGTTAAATATAAATATATTTCTTCAAATCTTGGATATTTTTAAAACAGTTTTCAAACGACAACTATAATTGATTTGTATCTTCTGCATTCGATGCAAGTCGTATCTTTTTAAGTTACCGTTCGATCACCGATACTTTTGGAGTTTCCCCTTATCTTACACGCCATACCGGTGTCGAAGAAGGGCGTACCTTTTCACCTGGAGCCAATTAGCTTAAATACCTTTCTGGAATAACTTGCACTCCAGATCAGGGAACGGTTTCACAGGTAGAAAGTGCTCGCGGCTAACCGTGAAACCATTCAAGGGGACTAACTTTTTTTTACGACACCCTAGTGTTATCTGCCTTAGTTTTGAAACCCGGGGTTAAGTGGGTATTGACTAGGGGGTGGGGAATGGTGAGTGGTGAAACGTGTAGTGGTTGTAAAAAAAGAAATCTATCTGTAATCCAGGAAGTTTTTTTTCTCTAGCCCTCTTGTCTACTGGAGCAAACCTAGGTTGTTTTTAATTCTTTTTTTCTGTTTTGGCTTTTTATCATGCCATCTCAGAAATATTGTTCCAACCTTTGTATTACAACCAATTTTTCAGTTTCCAATCCTAGTATTCAAACTCATTTATGTTTTGTTCAACCCGAGTATTACAACCCCTAAAACACTTATCAAACTATTATAACAACCCCTTTTTGAGATTCACAATTCTAGTAGTACAATCTGTATATAACTAATCCAACACTTGAAGTACAGCCCCTATATGAGCAGTCGATCCCATTTATTACAACCCCTATATGAGTTTTCCAACCCTAGTATTACAACCCCCATATGTCGTCCAACTCTAGTATTACAACCCCTATACGAGTTGTTCAACCCTAGTATTACAACGCTATACAAGTTGTTCAACCCTAGTATTACAAACCCTATATGATTTGTCCAACCCTAGTATTACAAACCCTATATGATTTGTCCAACCCTAGTATTACAAACCCAGTATGATTTGCCCAACCCTAGTACGACAACACCTATGTGAGTTTTCCAACCCTAGTATTACAAACCCAATATGATTTGCCCAACCCTAGTTTACAACCCCTATATGATTTGTCCAACCCTAGTATTACAAACCCTATATGATTTGCCCAACCCTAGCATTACAAACCCAATATGCTTTGCCCAACCCTAATCTCTCTTCTCAGTAGTGTACCCCTACTTCAACATTAAATCCTTTTACCCCATCAATAAATCTTAATATTATTGCCCTAAAGAATTCTCAACATGACTTTTTTTAAAAATACCAGCGATTGTAACAACGGGACCATGTGGTTTGCATGTTAGAACATACGACTGCTAACACAAAAGTCTCGAGTTCGAAACCCGGGTTCAAGTCTGTTCACATCGTTGTGTCCAGTCTGCTCTGATGGGTTCCTAACACACGTGGTGTGATAGCATTTGCGGCTGTGATGACCACACTATCCCTTCATATGCCGAGGTCACTTTAGGCATAACATTTGTGAAAGGGTATTATCCACACCACCGCCCTGAAGCCCCGTGGCATGCTGTATGAAAGCCTTGAGTTTACTTTATGTTTAAACACTGAATGTCATGAGCCATCGTGTATCTATTGTGGGGTGCTCTTTAAAACGAATGTAAGCGCCATGGTTCACATGCTCGGGATGTTGTAGGTCACCCTCCCGCTATTGCGACGTGGAGCGCGTCTGATTAGATTTTGTGAATGACTACAGTAGCACGTCGTATCAGTCGTGTATTCCTCTCTTTAAAACGAACTTTGGCGCCATAGTGCTCACGGGGAGCCCGGAGCGCCTAATCACAACCTGTCGGTGTGCCGCCCCTCCAAAATATTTGTTTTCGTAAAATTCTTCTAATGAGTATTTTCAAATAGTTCCCAAAGTTTATTGGCGATGGGAAGAATGGTGTAGTAATACATAATAGACAGAGACAGAGAGAGAGAGAGAGAAAGAGAGAGAGAGGGAGAGATACTTATACTTATATTTGTAAATGTATAGATGGGATTTCAAAATTAATTTGAGGAAAAAAGAATACTTTTATTAAAATATACTGTCGTGGATATGAGTAATACAGAAAATAAATTAATAAGCATACGATCAGGCAGAATACACAAAATTATGATAAATTAAATTCAAATAGTCAACATTCTATATAATAGTTTCGCTGTCTGTCTGTGTATCTGTCTACCTATCTATCTATCTATGTATCTGACAAGAACGCTATAGAGAAAACACAAGCAATTTAAAAACTTTTTTTTTCAAGCATCTCTTCCGGTAGGGGCGAAGCCCCGCCCAGATTCTTCCTTTAGTTTGAATGATCTACAAATGCGACCAGTGTTTCTTTCAGACTTTTTCCTCCCCGGAGAGGGGTGGGGGTATTTGAAATTTTCGGGGGAGGGGGTAGAATTTTCGGGGAGGGGGCGGACACTGGAAAAAGTGTATAATTATATTTCGTTGAATGCGACGGTAGACATGTTTTGGAGTGTGTGTGTGTGGGGGGGGGGGGGGGGGGTTGGTTTTAGTTTAGAGAAAAGAGACAGCACTATCAACCTAGCGTCCGTTGTATCCTTCCTCAACGGGTCATTTTTCTCGTAATTAATAAACATCGTGCAAATAATCTTCATCTTTACTAACTCAAATTGAAAATAAACAACGAAGCAACTGGTTATTAAAAAAAACATGTTTTAATCACAAATGTAATTGTAGCCTACAAATTAAACGAATACATTGAACATCTTCATGCTTTTTTAATAGGTCTATGTATCGTGCCAGGTATTGTCTAAAACTTACCATAAAAAGCTAATGTTTCACTAGGAGGAACACTTAAAAATATTTTAATACTTCTCCAAACTGAAGGGTCTTTAACGTTAAAAGAGCTAAACACATTTTTCAAAATTAATTTTCAAGAAATAATTTAGCTATTTACTGAGATTAATATTGCTTTTATTAATTTTCTTTTTTAAATTCCTCATTGCATAAGTAGGTGTATTAATTCAAAATAAGATATAAATAAGTATTTTTAAAAATTGAAACTTAGTAAATGATCCGAAACAAAATGTATAAATATAATGAGACAGGTTATGTCGAAACAACTGATCAATATGATCTACTTTAAAATAAAAAGCTATATCTAATTCGTCTCTCTGGTCGACAAATATAATATAGATCTACAACATTAAAGTAGACATATTGAAAAAAAAGGTTTCACAAAATAACACACAAATTAACACACACACACACACACACATATGTATTTATATATAACTCGTACATGTTACAAAAAGTATCTAAAATATGAATTTTAAAAAAAAGCTGTACTAAGTAAGTTTTAATGATCAATGTGATCTACTTAATTCACTCAAAAATGAGTAAAAAGAACTTTAAAATAAAAAATTAAACTTTGTCGCAATTAAATAAATTAAATTAACTCTTACTTACAGCTCTTTAAGATCTACTTAAACAGTGTTAGGTAATTAATTAATAACTTAATCCAGAATTACGTATGTACATAGTATAATAACAAATTACGAATTAGGGAAAAAGCTGTGTTAAAAAAGTTTTAATGATCAATATGATCTACGAGAATTCACTCAAAAATGAGTAAAAAGAAAAAATTAAACATTTAATTAATTCGTCTCTTTCGTCGAGAAATATAATATAGATCTACAAAATAGAAGTAAACATAAATAAATAGGTTTCACAAATTAACACACACACACTTACACACACACACACACACACACACACACACACACACACACACACACATATATATATATATATATATATATATATATATATATATATATATATATATATATATATATATATATATATATGTGTGTGTGTGTGTGTGTGTGTGTGTGTGTGTTTATGTATGTATTTATAAATATAACTCATACATAGTACACATAGTTACAAATTATTAATTAGAAAAAGAAAAGCTGTATTAAGTAAATTTTAATGATCAATATGATCTACTAGACTTCACTCAAAAATGAGTAAAAACAACGTCGCAATTTAATAAATATTAGTATAAAATTAACTGTGATACTTGTTCATCAAGTTTATCAATTAAAATAGTTAAATTATTTAAACAAGCAATAATTATATATTTACATAATTATCTCCCTTACATCCAGATCAATATGATCTTATAGATGTAGCAATACATGAAGAAATGGTGGTTTAGAAATCTCCTAATCATGTGACGGACCACTATCACATGACTCTCTATTTACAGTGAGACCAGTCCTCCACCGGAAGTCTGGACTGGGATGCCGGCACAAATACAAGCCACGGTGATCATCCTCTTGACCGCGGTCATCACTGCCAGACCGTTGTTGCAGGCACCACGCTGGAAGACTGTGATCTCCTGTCTGACCTGTCTGATCAAAAATAATAATTGTTATTTATCACAGTTTTATTTTATTTATTTCTTCTCTATACAGAATACCTTGTCAAGTTGTTAAAATAAAATAAACGGCCTAATTAAATTTGCTTTCTTAAGGCTATTTAGTACTTTGCTAAAGATCTAGATTTTTCATTTTAAGTGTGGGACATATTGCAATGAATGCAAAATATCATTTGCATTACTGGACTTGACTTAGTCCTCTTTGCTCCTTATGAGACATCGGGCCTCCACCATTTCCTTCGATTTCGTCCGATCCCCGCTTTTGATTTTACAGTCTACTAAGACATCCCTGTTGGCTTCAGTTCTTCAAGAAAACTCCGCCTCCAGGCATGGCCTGAGCTACCAATAAGGCGAACTAGGGGGTCGCCTAGGGCGCTGTCCTTAGGGGGGCGTCAAAATGGGTTGAAAAAAACAAATTGAAAGTGTGAGATGGGTGCACATCGAAAGTTTGAGGAGGGGGGGGGGGTGTGCAAATCGAAAGTTTGTCTCCGGGCGCCGGGAAGGGTCGCTACGCCTCTGATAATACGGGAACACGAAAAAATTGCGGGGGAGGGGGCGCTTTTTAATAAGTTTTGCCTAGGGCGCTAAATAACCTGGCGCCGGCACTGACTCCAGGTCTGTCTTGGGCACCCTCTCTTCTGCTTTTCCTGGGGGTTGCGCATTTTGGTGAGCGATTTGCTGTGTGTGTCCCATCCAGTGCCACGTCCTCCTTCTTATTTGCACTATTATAGGCTCCTGCCTTGCTTTTCTCCGTAACTCCATGTTCGGCACTTTGTCCTGCCACCTCAATTTCAAAATCTGTCTAAGGCAGTTCTTCATACATGTCTTTATCTTCTCTGTGCTTGCCTTGGAGAATCTTCGTGTCTCTGCTCCATATAACAAAACTGGCTTGACATTTGAGCTAAGTATCCTAATTTTTGTTGTGTTGGGGATGGACACTGGACTTACAACTAATTAATGAACGTTGGGATAATGAATTAGAACTCAAGGCACGTAACTTACCATGGGTAAATCGATTCTTCCTGGTCAGTGGCGGTCAGTGTGTAAGGGCAGGATGACCTCAGTTTAAGGTTAGCCCCAGGCTAGGTGATGTAAAATTCAAGCTTCTTGTAAAGAGTAGGTGGGTTCTTAAGGGTCAGACCCAGGTTTTGGGTCAATGAAGAAGGTTTTTAGTTCCAGAAACTCCACGGCCATGTGGCTGGGACAGTTGACCTATGGCCTGGCTCTAAGTATTAGCTGACCAGAAGTTGATTGGTCAGGCGCATTTCCTGTCTTTAATCAAATCTTGAAATCAGTATTTGAACTTTCTTGTGTTCTGTAAAATGTTCTCATTTCGTCCTTTTCACGTTCCGTAGTGTCGTTTATCTCTTTATCTTTCGACGGTCGTAAAGCGAAAGTAATTGGAACAAAAACAAAAAGTGTAGGAAACGTAAATTCGAAAACTGTCTATTTCAAATTTCATAAAATATTTTATAACAAAAAATTATTAAAATATATTTAAAAATCACACTAATTAGCTCATTAGTTTTAGCTCTTTAGTCTAAGACCTTACTGTCTAGATAAAGGCACCAACTATATATAGCTAGAAACAACCTCCGTATTCGGCATAGCATCGCTATTGGTTCGATATTTATAGTTATATCCGTGTGCAAATAATTTTTCGTTCATTAACTTCCCACGTCCATTCATTCTCTGATAGTTATCCCCCTTGCGTCTAGCTGTGCGTGCGCGGGATGACAGCAGAGGCGTAGCGACCCTTCCGGACGCCCGGGGACAAACTTTTCGATTTGCCCCCCCCCCCCCCCCCACCCTCAAAATTTAAATACAGAAAGCTAATGGTTGTATTTAAGTACCTCGAGTTTTCTATAAATAATCATAGAATAATAATATAATATTTAAAATATTCAAATTTGTATGTAAATAACAGCATCGATGTAATGTTTTCTTTATTAGATGGTTAGATAAATAAAACTCTGATTTGATTGATAACTTTATGACGCGATCTTTATGTAGAAGGATCATGTAGGAGTATCATAAAATCTTTAACATCCGCAAACGTCTATCCCACTCTAGGCCAGATTTTTCTTTCAGATTTCTTTCTCAAGGAGGGGGGGGTAAGGGAAGCACTTGAAAATTTTGAAGAAGGGGATGACATTTTTTAGAGGGAATGGGGAAACACTGGTAAAAAAATATAATTTTTCTATATGCATTATATTTCCTTCTAGTGAGGGGGGGGGGGGGGGGGTAACGTGCTTCATGAAAGAGATGCCTGAAAGAAACACTGCTGCCTTTTACATGTTGTGCGTCCAACCGTTTATTTCAAGCAGATAGCCGTAATCATGAAGTAGAAAATAAACAAGGAAGTTCGCAGATTTTTAATTAGAGAATTTAATATATGAAAGAAAAAGATCACAACATCAAAATACCCTTCACGAAATACAACATTAAAAGAGAACAAGAAATATGAAAACGTTTGTTAAAAATTACGTTATCTAATTGCGCATCATCCCGACTAACCCTTTCAGAACTTAATCCCCATTCCGTTAAGTTCCCTCCCACCTTTACCCAGCCCACGTCTTCATCCGATAGTTACCCAGCCCGTACTCATCTCTTTGTCTCCCCCTTCCAACCTAATCTAATTTGCATTGCGCCATACTTCTAAGACCCCTTGTTAGCTCGTGGAACCCAGTTAACAACTGGGACCCAATTAACTCCTAGTTAGGAGCTCATTGTTTCTTCCAAACAGGTCAGCCCGGGTCAAATACCACGCGTTCGCCTCACGCCCACCCGTCAGAAATTATTTCACCCCATTGTGAAATAATTTAAGATATACAATCATATCATACGCAATACCGAAAACCACGCAATGTAGGGACTAAAATAAACCGAACACAAAGTGAAAGTAGATGGAAAGGTCGTTTAAAACAATGAGAAGGTAAAATGCGATTTAAGCTCACAATAGTTCTATAAATGTCTTATCATATGGACTTAAGACTTTTTTTCTCAGATTTTTAAATAAAAAACTATTTTATAGAAACAACAAAATGAAAAGAATCTAAATTTATTTTTATTTAAAAATATGAATTAGTCAAAATATAATTATTTTACTAAAACAAAAGTATGCAATCTAATAGTTAATTTTTAAAAACGTAGAAACTACCAATTTAATTTAATACGGCGATACAAAATAAAAGTGCCCACAATTAATATGTTTTACCGAATTTTTATTCATTTACCAACAATTAGAAATGTTTATTTTTTCAAAACGTGCAAAACACGGCGAAACAAATAAAAGTGTCCCTAATGAATAATCACTCAATTCTATACATTTTCCAAAAATTATAAGGTATGTTTATTTTTCTAAAGGTGCAAATGTTTCGCTAAAGTTGCCAAGGTCAGAGTTTCTTCCATGCATCTCTTCGGGGGGGGGGGGGTCTTTGCCCCCCCCCCCCCCCCCGAACGAAATGAAATTAATATAATCTATATAGAAAATAAATACTTTTAACAGTGTCCGCCCCCCCCCCCCTCCCCGAAGAAAGTCTACCCCCCCCCCCGAAAATTTCAAGTGCCCCCCCGGAGAAAAAAGTCTGGAAGAAACACTGGCCACGGTGTTTACAACATTGATGTGCTTCCATCAATAAAACATCAGATTTCATCAGCACATCTTTGTAATTACAAGCAATTTATGTAAAACTTTTGCTGCTAGCAAAGTTGAAACTTTAATTAAGAGAAATAAATCTAATTGTCCCTCCAGCCTTCAAATTGTGTTGAGATATGCCGCCGATTAATACTGTATATTGGATTTTGTACGCACACGAAAAAAAAAGCTAAATCTATTAATAGTAATGCAAATACTGAATAAATAACGTGATGAATTTTTAAATCACATTCTGACATGTTTTCATGAAATTTTCTCATTAAGTTATTTTTTTTTTAATGACTGTAATGTTAAAACGATGAGTCTGATTTTGTTTTATTTATAGTTACACTGCTAATTTTATAATACAATCAGGTGTCGTGTTCATATCACGTGAAGTTTTGTTTACTCTGTGACGGGTGCTCCACCGGAAGTCTGGACTGGGATGCCGGCACAAATACAGGCCACGGTGATCATCCTCTTGACCGCGGTCATCACTGCCAGACCGTTGTTGCAGGCACCACGCTGGAAGACTGTGATCTCCTGTCTGACCTTCTCACAGTTCATGGCGTTGGCGTTCAGACAGGTGGAACATAGACACCTGGCCTCGTTAATGTACCTGGGATATTACAAGACAAAAATAAATTATATTCGGACACGATTTATGTTTTTACTTTGTTGTAATCGATTGTTTGTTTGTGGGTTTGTAGCAAATCTTGTAACTCAATTTAAACCCATTTCTGATACACTGCTTTTAAATTTAATAATTTAATGAGAGAGACATTTAAAAAAAAAATAACAATATTTAAATTAAAAGGGGAGATAACGAGAAAGAATGTTAGCTAACGATCAGAGGCCGTTATGGGTGAACCGTCTCTTCACGGTTGGCTGATTGCTTGAGTATTGCAAACCTTTTTTAATTAAAAAATACAAGAAAAACCTATTTCAGCTTAAAAATAATGGCGCCATTTTTATAACGATATCATTAGACACGGACTCTGTGGCCGCGCGGCAGAGTGCTAAATGCTAACCCTAAAGTTTAGAGTTCGGATCCCGGGCACGAGTCAGTAAGACGTATCTGAGTCCACCCAGCTCTTATGGGTACCTGACTCATGATAGGGAAATAAAGGTGGCTGGGAATAGTGCTGACCACATTATCCCCGAGTGTGGGGAATTTATTGAAACAGATAAACTCTACTTGATCTGTCCCACATGTCTTGACACGAACATGAAATAGAGTATGATTATCGGACACAAGGCAGGCAACTTACCTCGGAAAAATCGATTCCCCCAGGTCAATGGTTGACAGTATCCAAGGGCAGGTTGACCTCAAGTTGAGGTCAGTCCCTGGCCACCATGGGTTGGACTGGGTGGGGCAAGATGAAGGTTGTGTTGGCAGGGGAGGGTAAGCGAGTGGTCGAGGGATAGAATCCTGGGATAAGACAACGCTGGTGAGAACTGAGTTTAGTTCCAGAACCCAACTGTTACACATGTTGGTGGCGCTGAGGTCTCGATGGGCACGCAGGAATGGATGATCTGAAGGTGATTGGCCAGGTGATAGGCCAGGTGACAGGCCAGGTGATAGGCCAGGTGATATGCCAGGTGCTTGGCCAGGTGATAGGCCAGGTGATAGGCCAGGTGATAGGTCAGGTGATAGGTCAGGTGATAGGCCAGGTGCTTGGCCAGGTGATAAGCCAGGTGATAGGCCAGGTGATAGGCCAGGTGATTGGCCAGGTGATATGCCAGGTGCTTGGCCAGGTGATAAGCCAGGTGATAGGCCAGGTGATATGTCAGGTGATTGGACAGGTGATAGGCCAGGTGATAGGCCAGGTGATTGGCCAGGTGATAGGCCAGGTGATAGGTCAGGTGATAGGCCAGGTGATAGGCCAGGTGATAGGCCAGGTGATAGGTCAGGTGAAATGCCAGGCTTGTTTCTTGTCTCACCTGGATATGTAGGATTGCTTTCTGAGCTCATCCGTGTTTCACTGTTGTCCATTACAGTTTTTGTTTCTGTAGTACCGTTTACACAAATGCTGCTCCATTGATTACCTGTCGATACAAGTAGAGCGAAAATAATTGCCAACAAAATAAGTACAAAAATAAATATTTGAATTTTTTCCATAGCAATTCTTCGAAAAAATCTTGGAAAATCTTAAAAATTAAAATATTAATATAGTATTCAAACTTTGTGCTGTTTATAAAACAGGCACATTTTTTCATAATTCGCTGAAGCTTTTTTTGTCTGCAAGTGGACGATATAATGAAAGCGCCAGCTTTATATTGCTAAAAATATCCCTTATTCGGTGTCGCATCGCAATTGGTTCGTTATTTATAGTTACTAGTATTCCCGTAACTTTTCATTCACAGACTCCCCACGTTCATTCATTCTATGGTGACTCTGGGTAACTTATCTCTCTCAATTGTAGTCTAGACGGCACGTGTCTGACAACATATTTCATGCTAGCTGGAATATTGGTGGAATGTTACGCCATCATGTTCAACACCTTTCATTAACGGAATGATTATAGTATTTTTCTTTGAATGAATATCTGTTGTGCATTTTCTTTTATAAATATTGATTTGAAAAAACGTTTTTAGATATCAATTTATAATTATTTCTTTTTACTTTTTGTCGTTTTTTTGTGTGCGTTGAAAATACACTTTCAGTGTAAGGTTTCTCTTTTCTAAAATGAATTCCGATTCCATCGATAATTTCATAACGTGATCAGCGTGCAGGATTCTTGGAACCCTGACATCATTCAGCGGGTTAACCACTACCTCCCCCTCATAGTCATTCCTCCTATATCAGACATGTATTACTGTGTGTAGAGGTGTTTAATGTAGTATGTGATTTACAAGAAACCTAACTTAACATTTCTTTGTAATACCGATGATAAGAGATCAGATATATAATGGACAAATTACTTTTAAAAAACGTTTCTTCAGCAAAGTACGTTTTTACAAGATTGGGTTGATAGCACTAAGCTAACCCTCACCATTTCTTTTAACTTGAAACAGGCAGTACCTTACAAAAACTATTCTGAGTATTAAGGCCAAATACTATCTCAAATGAGAAGGGAAAAAATAAACTAATTCAGTGGCGTAGGCAATGGGGGTTTGGGGCAATTATAACCCCTCCCATGGACCCCGACCCCTATATATATAGTCATATATATATATATATATATATATATATATATATATATATATATAGGATTACATATGTATGGAAACATTTTTGAACCCCTCCCATGACCAATTCCTGGCTACGCCACTGAACTAATTCAAGCATTAACAGTAACTATCAGCCACAGAATGATTGCAGATGCACTGGCTAGACTTCTCGAAGAACTCCACAAATCAAGCGAAAACAAGGACGGTAAAAACAAAGGGACAAGACCAGTTGAGAAAGAGCTAGGGGGAGATAACTTACATTCCTACTGAAAGAGCTTATAGTTAGAGACAAGACAAAATGGCGCTCATTTGCTGATGTCTGTTTCACCAATGATGAAGACTTTAAAAAAGATTCAATTTTTTTATTGTTAAAAATTCTTGTAATTTTTATGTCATATTTTCATTTTGTAATAGCCACATAAACACCCTTTCGTGATCAATTTATCTGCCCATATTATTTCAAATCTTCTGTCTCAGGAAAATTGTTTAATATATCTTTCAAAACTTTTACGATTAATAATCAAGCAACATTTCTATTGGACAATACAACAAAAGAGCAATGAAGCAGGATTTCAATGGAATGAATAAATCAGGATGTAGGCATAATTTCCAAGAAACAGTAAGGCACTAATACCATAGAAAAACTAAAAAAAATATTTCACTGGAATGGGTCAGTAATGATTTCATGGAACAAATCTAACATGATATCCAAGAAACAATTAGACAATAGTTCCAAGAATCAAGACCTCCATGAAAAACCCTCGTCATATTGCAATGGAACACATGAAGGTTTAGATAGAACACGGGAACTGAGTGACATCTTCAGGCATTTGGTCCATTAACTGAATCAGTCATTGTAAAACTTTTCCATCAGCTAGACTTGACAGATTGGACTAGGAGGAACACGAATGTTGACCAAAATGTAAGACACACAACACAAATTCTATTTTAGTTGATATAAATAACGTGTTAAGGGTTTTAGTTCAATGGTTCTTACAGTAATTCAAAATGTAAAAGTTGTCAGTAAAAAAGTAAAGTTTCCCTTTCAAACCTGACGGTCTATGGGGCAAGTGAAGTAGAGTTCACTTGTTTCTGTGACCTCGGCGTATGAAGAGATAGTGTGGTCAGCACTATGACCAGCCGTCTTTACTTTCCCTAACGTGAGTTAGGTACCCATCAGATTTGGGTGGACTCTGAGACGGTCTACTGACTTGAACCCGAATTCAAATAGGACAGAAAATTTGTCAGTACCTGCTTGATAACTACTGCGTTTTAGATTGTTCGTTTTCAATAAGTGCTTGATACCTATACCGTTTTAAAATTGACCATTTTTAATCCACACTTGGTACCCACAGCGTTGTAAATTTACTGTTTTAAATACATGATTGATACTTACATCGTTCTAAATTGTTAGATTTCAATACCTTTTTGGTAACCTCAGCGTTGTAAATTGTAGATGTCAATACCCTTTTGTTACCTTCAGCGTTGTAAATTGCTAGATTTCAATACCTTTTGGTAACCTCGGTGTTGTAAATTGCTAGATTTCAATATCTTTTTTGTACCTTCAGTGTTGTAAATTGATAGATTTTAGTACCTATTTGAAAAGTGCAGCACTTTAAGAATGGCAGTTGTCAATACAGTACTGTAAAATATTGACGCCTGTTACGTAAGGACCACGCCCAGTCAAGTTTTACAGCACTCGAAAAATTGATGGTTTTTATACCACTATATTCTCAGAGCACTTTAGAGTGTTCTCGTAAGTGACATACACTTTACACGAAAGACGTAAACATATCACTGTTTTTAGACCACAATTAATCTACAATAAACACACATCTAGAGTACTATAACCCAGTTGGGTTAATACAGTGATCGGAACATAGTTTGGTTTTGTAAGAGGAGGGGAGGTGGAAGTTTTTTAATGTAACAAATTTTAGAAGTTTACAGCTTATCTGCTCCTTTGATCTCTCGCGATCGGCGTTGTATCCCGCCACTTTACTTTTACTATCCCGACAAGTGTACACTCTTCCGTGTTAGATAAACGAAAGTTGTAAAACAAAAATAACTATAAATTATAAACTGTATCGCAACAGCGGATATATCGATACTTAAAAACAAAACTTGTAAAATCGAAAACTGTTATGATTCGAAAGAGTAGACAACTTTTGTTTTCAAAAGAATTCAATGTCTTTTTTATTTTATTTTTGGAAATGTCTTCAAAACTGAATAGGCCTATATTTCTAAAGAAGAAAATCAAAGTTTTTTTTTATAAAAATATATTTAAAAAGAAACAAAGCAGGTATTGAAAAAAATATTCAAAGTTTATTTTTTTAAATTCTTAAATATATAAGAGTTTGTAAAAAACAATTTTTAATAAAAACAAATAAAAGTAATCAATTGGCCGTATGTCATTTTAGTAATGTGTCAGCATGTTTTATACTAGAATTATAAAAAAATCACTGTAGATCAAATTGTATGAAAAAATATATATCATTAAAATGTTTTTTAAATGTTATATTGTGCCTTCAATCAATATGTTATATCAACTTCATTAGCACGAGAAATCATTCATAAAACATATTATTTCCTGCAATTTCGTAATACAAATTCAGAAGAATATGAACTTAAGCATACATATGATTGATTTTTAACAAGATATGATTTGCCTACGTTATTTATAAGACAAGTTTACAATGTATGATTTCGTTGTACCCTCAATCAATATTTCATATCGATTTCATAAGGACACCAAACAAAACACACAAAATTTAAAAATAGAATTGGTACAATTTAAACTTAAGCAATCTAAATGATTGTACCCTCAATCAATATTTTATATCGATTTCATAAGGACACTAAACAAAACAAATAAAATTTTAAAAATAAAATTGCTATATAATTCAAACTTTATCAATCTAAATGGTCAGTACATTGAATTTATAATGTCAAAATGCAAATCTAAAGATTTTAATATAATCATATTTTGTTGTAAAATTTTACATATGTAAAGTGCCTTCAATCAATACTTGTCATATTAGATGTCATTAGCACTTTTTATTTTAAAACAACAATCATCTTTAGCAAAAAAAAATTAAGTTTTCAAAATAAGTTATTAATAATTTACAAAATGTGTATAATGTATGATACAATCAACTAAAAGTTTTTCTATTGTGTTAAAAACATTGTAATATAGTGTGCCATCAACCTAAATGTTATTTCAGATGTCATAAGCACTCTATATTACTGCCATACAAACATCACAATAGATTGAGATGTTAAGCTTGGGCAAATTTTGTTTAAAATTAGCGTTTTAATTATGCTAATATGTTGAGTTAAACATCAGTATAAAACAATCAATTTAATTAAGCGTGGTGAATAAAATGAAAGGAGCCCTCAATCAATAGGTTATATTAGATTTCATAAGTACTCAATTTTATTCATTAAAAAATACATGCAAACTGAACTTGCAAACTTTCACGTACAAAATGCATCAGTGACTTCAGAAGTAATGTGCTTCAATCGATAAAAATCGTATGTCATTAGCATATCCTTGTAGTCACGAACAATTTGTGTAAAAATTCAGCATGTTTTAAAGTTAAAATTCAACAAAAGTATAAATATAAATGTTTCTTTGTACAAATTTACATCTTAATATATATATACAAAATATTTACATTGCCTAAAAAATCAGCATATATCGTGTACCATCAATCAATATTTTATATTGGATTTCATTAGCACACGTAAACAATACTGAAAATATAAAATGAAACTATTGACAAAGTTGAATCAGCAGTAGGCCTAATGTTAAGTTTTCATGAAAAAAACTAGTTTTTTTTTTTTAATTTTGTTTTCTTTGAAATCAACGAATTCTTAAACGTTTTGTCTTTTACAAAAATCAAACAAGTATACAAATAAATGTTAAAAAAAATATAATACTAATTTAATTTGTAATTTGAAATGTTTAGTTAAAGAGTATAGAAAGTACTCATCGTTGTAAACCATAGTAAAATTACATCACAAATGTTTAGAACTATTCACCTACAAACCTGTACAACAGCCTCAGGAGTGTAAGTTTAGCGCCTCAATATCACGTGACATTTTAATCGGTGACTGGTGGCCCGTCGGGGCCTGGCGGTGATTGGACGGGGATCCCGACGCATGCGCAGGCCACGGTGATCATCTTCTTGACCGCAGTCATCACTGCCAGACCGTTGTTGCAGGCACCACGCTGGAAGACTGTGATCTCCTGTCTGACCTTTTCACAGTTCATGGCGTTGGCGTTGACACATTGGGTGCACAGACACTTAGCCTCCATGACGAACCTGTCAGGAATAAAAGTTTATGAAAACATCTTCAGTATGTCCCTACTGTACTATATCTTATCAAACCCCAACGCTGCCCGTGCCACGTCTACGCCAACGGAATATGCATCTACACGCTTTCATTATTTATGGCCTGCTGTAAACCATTCACACCAGACACGATTTTGTAATTGAAAAGTTCTTTGCCTACATTTCGCACTTCGATAGTAAGCTATGATACATTGCTTTACGGCGCGAACATGCCCTCATTCTTAGGTCTTGTATTTACTAACAGGAAAAGGTTATAGGGTGAACAATGTTTTCGTGGAGCATGGTAGAGATATGAAGCATATCAGTGTTTATGTTATTGAAAGTATGATATCTAGTAAACCAAACTAAGTTTTTAAACAGTTTGACAGATGGATAGCGTGGTCGAGCAGTAGAAATGTTACTAGTTAATCGGACGGTGGAGAGTTCGGTAATTCGGACCGAATTTCTCGATGCGACGGTGCAAACATTAAAAACGATGTTTGAAGCTGATGGAATGATTGTAGGTAATATACGCGTTAGAAATCCTCAATACAACTTAGTCTGAGCTGGAAAAAGTAATGAAAAAGCAAATCTGTAGCTTCTATTTACAATTATAATTTCCGAAATAGCATATATACTCTTGAAAAACGCATTTGTTACATTTATTATTAGTAATATTCAGGACGCTAATAAAACCAATAGTGATTTATGCTATCATGTTTGATCATGAATATAAAAGGTACAATCTACTGGAGGATTTCTTAAGCATGAAAACTTGCCTGGGATAAACACATTCACCGTAATCAGTGTATTGGAAGACCCACGGGCAGATCGCTCGTTCACCGGTTACATTCCCAGGCCACCATGTCGTGGTACCGTTCGGGCACTCTAACGGCTGAGCCGGCAGCGGGGAAAATGCCGGATGTCGAGGCATCAAGCCTAGGTACTGAGTGCTGTTGAGAAAATCGGTGAGGCGTCTCACTTGGTCGGGGATGTAGCTGGGGATGGTGCAGTTCACGTCTGAGCAGTTGACCCCGGTCATGGCTTGTCTCTTTAACCTGCTCGAAGCAGCGGAAGTTGATTTATCAAGTTGACTTCCTGTCGAGTCTAGTTCATGCGACATTGGCTGCTTGTATGTTTCATCATCGTTGGAGCTCTCGGTCATGTCTAAAGCCTGAAGATGAGTCACCTTTGGCAATATTGAACTGCTGTCGTTGGTGTACGCTGAAGTGAAAGGCGTCCCCAGCGTGTTGGGAAAACGCTTCATTGCACACATCATGCAAAGTGCAAGACAGACAAATTTCATGTTTTCTATTTCTTCGCTTCTCGAAAAAAAAAATACTGACGAAAATTAAAATTGATCAAGTTTTAAGCAGGCAGTCTAAAGTAGAGTTCTATGTTGTTGTAGTTATGTTGTGTGGCTCTACACCCTAGTCTAGCATGCTCTCTCAGGCTTGTTTGAGTTTGGCATTTTCTGTGCAGCGACTTTTATTTTATTAGAAATGTTTTGGTGGTTAAATTTAGCGGCGCTGCTATTGGCTGATGAGGAATCACACCATCAGGATTTAGAAGACAGCTATAAATATATCACTGATAGAAGTCTGCGAGCGTGACTGTGTAATGACGTCGAGGGGGTGCCCCCTGTGAACCATTTCACCAGAAATATGTATCAAGGGCCGCGCCAGTTCAAGGTTGCCCGATAAAGACAAAATACTACAGGCAGTTGAATGTTTAGCATGTAGATAGTGCAATTTTTCCTTTCAACCATTCAGACGATGATTTAGGCTGGAATGGTAAGACGTTTGATGTTGCTTTTAATCGCGTTAGACAATCTGACGTTTGCAGTTGTTAGTTTAGACAGGACTTTAAGGGACTTTTGCAAGACTGATTAAAGTGTATGAGACATTGCACATGACAAATATGTGGACTGATATGGTTTTTTATTGTGGGGAACGGAAGTTGGTATGAGGTAAACATATATATATATATATATATATATATATATATATATATATATATATATATATATATATATATATATATATATATATGCTGATATTTCTTTAAAAAATATGTTTCAAATATGTTTAAGAATTACTGCGTAGTCTGCATTGTCTAGCAAGACTGCTAAAAGTGTATGAAACATTGCACATGACAAACAAATAATGGTAGTCGTTAGTCCTTTAACAGCAAAGTTAAGTGTTATTGTATAACATTTGATGAGCAGTAGTTAAACTAACAGAAGCGTTTGTCTCAATAGTTTTTCTATCTTAAATCCTCATCTAAATGTATAGCAATCAGCTCATCAAAGAAAAACCTATTGCAAATGGCAGTGTAAGTAGGCAATGCTGAAAATCACCTTACACGTATCAGGATGTTGAGTAAAATAATGCATTCCTACTTGGATTAAAATTCAAACTCAAATTTGCATGTATCATATAGTCGTAAAATTTAGCATTGATTGAATGCAAAGACGTATGATGCACTGAGTTCTGCGTGTTTGTGGGATGACTTTTGAGATATTTTGAAGTTCTGAAATTACTAAGCTTGCATTTTTTAGGTTTTATGCTATTTACGTATACATCGCCAGATAGATAGTTTGAGTGGCATTAAGAGTTTAAGCGGGGATCTTCAATGTTTTTATAGCATACCATCTTTTGATACAAGTAGCTCCCATGGGCCTAGACATACTCAGCCAATCAGGAGCGACATCAACATACCCCCACCCTGAGACGTGGAACAAGCCGAGGTAACTTCCGGTTTAAGCCGTGTTTACATTCCAAAACCAGGTTAAAACAATAAAACGTGTCTATCTGCTCCTTGACTGAGTCATAAGGTTCTATTTATAGTAACACCAGTCCAGGGACTTATCTGTTTTCTTGAAACTCTGTGATTGACCCTGATTTTTTTACATTTGTCAAAAAGTAAAATCGCAATGTGGTAGGCTATAAATCTGCACGCTTTCGTGGTTCGAGCGAGAGGTCAAAGGCCCCGGTAAGTTGAAGGTCGTAACCCCGGAAGGTTGAAGGTCGTGGAGAGACTCCAACGATTCCAGTGAAGTGAAAATGTGCACCAATAATTGATGGCAGCGCAGAGGAAGAGAGTTCGATTTCATTGAAGAATTTTTTTTTAAATTGCTGATGTCACTGAAGGTGGTAAAGTATCGTTTTTAGATATAACTTGGAGTTTTGTTACGTCCACTATATGAGTCGGTCTTGGGCTCTTCCAACTCAGTGTGTGGGGAGGGAGTGGTCCATGCTGTACATTTGTCTTCAGTGTGCTTTTAGGTTATCAAAATAGAACGTCGTTTATTCTGTGAATATTATGTACATACTTTTCAATTTTATTGTTCGCTTTTAAGGAACAGATCTTTAAGGGTTAATAAAAGATTATCAACATTTTTAAATTAGTAGCACTTTGTGTTTAGAGCTCAATTTATTTAAAAATTGTTGTTGGTTCATGAAGAAGTTTTTCTTTCTCCAGGTATTTAAACAAGTAATAATGGTAGTTGAGGTAGGAATGCGTGTGGTTAGTGGGTTGGATAAAAATGGTTACGCCGATGCCAAGAGTGGCTATACTTTTTGTTTGGAATCAATTTGTCGTGAGCACATTTGTCAGAAGCCGGGTTTGTTTTGTAGGGGTCATTTTGTCAAGGCCTATTTTAACGTTGTAACAGAAAAGAACTTAACGTAAGAATTACAATAAAATGTAGTCAAATATTATAATTATAAATATGCAGTACTTTATGAAATTACAACAGAATTCAAAGACAACATGAACACATGTATCTCTCTAACCTGAAGAGCGAAGCTTTCTATTTGCCTGTGTTTTACTGAATACGAATCACACGGTGATGTCACAATGTTGAGGACCACTGTCATGTTTTTTTTTTGGGGGGGGGGGGGGGGTCATCAATAGGTGCTCTATCTACATTAGCAGGCAGATAATCGTATGATCAGTAAGACTTCTGGCATGTTTTCTGTGTTATAATTTCTCATGGTGTTCAAGAGAGGGAAATAGAAAAATATAGTAAAATAAAATAAATATAAATAGATATTGTATGTAACGTTACATATCTAGGAGTACCCAGTGTTACATATATCAACACCCAGACCCTCCACGGCAGATCTTTAACATCATTGAGTGCCATCCCTAGGTCGATGAGATAAGCTAAATCGGTGACACAGAGAAAGGCTGGCTATTCATAGACGTAACAGATAATACATAGCTGTCATATCCCGTCTAATCGGTTATACAGAGAATGTCTGACTATTCATAGACGTAACAGATAATACATAGCTGTCATATACCGTCTAATCGGTTATACAGAGAATGTCTGGCTATTCATAGACGTAACATGTAATACATAGCTGTCATATACCGTCTAATCGGTTATACAGAGAATGTCTGGCTATTCATAGACGTAACAGATAATACATAGCTGTCATATCCCGTCTAATCGGTTATACAGAGAATGTCTGACTTTTCTTAGGCGTAACAGGTAATACATAGATAGCTGTTATATGCCGCTACAAGCAGCCCTAATAAATCTACTTCGTCAACATGGGATTGGACTAGAAATCCGACATTATGGTTCTGGACAACACAGCTACCGTCAATTGGGATTGGTAAAACTGAAGCCTTCTGATGGGACCCAGCTAGAGTAGCTACATGTAGCGATGGTGAGACATAGCAGGTAGCAACTGCTACATGTAGTGATGTTGAGGCATAGCAGGTAGCAACTGCTAAAATTAGTAAAGGTGGAACCAAAAGAGGAACCACAGCTACCTGTGTCATTGGTGGTGCCTAAGGAGTAGCCGCTGCTACATGTAGCGAAGGTGGAACCTAGAGGGTAGCCACTGGTACATGTAGCTTTGGTGGGGTCTAATGTTTAGCTACTGCTACATGTAGCGATGGTGGAACATAGAGGGTAGCCACTGGTACATGTAGCTTTGGTGGGGTCTAATGTGTAGCTACTGCTACATGTAGCGATGGTGGAACATAGAGAGTAGCCACTGCTATATGTAACATTGTTTGGATCTATCCAATAGCCACTGCTATATATAACATTGGTGGGACCTAATAAGTATCCACTGCCACATGTAGCATTGCCTTTAGTTGGAGCTAGCGAGTAGTCAGTGCTACACCTGTCATCGCTGGGACCTAATTTTAATGGTAACCACCGCTACACGTACCATAGCTGGGACCTAAATGGTAACCACCGCTACACGCACCATCGCTGGGACCTAAATGGTAACCACCGCTACACGTACCATCGCTGGAACCTAAATGGTAACCACCGCTACACGTACCATCGCTGGGACCTAAATGGTAACCACCGCTACACGTACCATCGCTGGGACCTAAATGGTAACCACCGCTACACGCACCATCGCTGGGACCTAAATGGTAACCACCACTGCACGCACCATCGCTGGGACCTAAATGGTAACCACCGCTACACGTACCATCGCTGGGACCTAAATGGTAACCACCGCTACACGTACCATCGCTGGGACCTAAATGGTAACCACCGCTACACGTACCATAGCTGGGACCTAAATGGTAACCACTTCTACACGTACCATCGCTGGGACCTAAATGGTAACCACCGCTACACGTACCATCGCTGGGACCTAAATGGTAACCACCGCTACACGTACCATCGCTGGGACCTAAATGGTAACCACCGCTACCATTGATGCGACCCAGCGATAAGTCACCTAACATCGATGAATCCTAACAGGTATATCTGCAATTAGAGCAAACTAAGGCCTAGTTTACCACTCAAAAATTCCAGCCCAAAGTTCGCTCTGCCCCCCCCCCCCAAAGCTTCCAGGTGTGAATAGACTAGAGCTCGTGATGTAAGACAATAAATCCCATTTAGCCCTAATGGGTACCTGGCACTAGTTGGGGAAAGTAAATACGACTCATGCGACACCTTTGATAAACATAGAAAGTTGCTGGTTGTTTTGTTGTTGTTGCTGCTGCTTTCTTTTTTTTTTCTTTTTTAAATAAATTAGGACACTATATTGCAAAATGATCATCTTAACATTACCACTCCGTTTTAATAACATATTTCATGATCTCCCTATGATAGTTAAGTTTGAAATTAATCTTAGAAAAAGGCGGCACACTTAGTGAAAATCTGTAAGGTGGAGGGGGTGGGGCAACCCCTTCTGCTCCCTCATTAGCTACACCTTAGATGATAATACTATCAAGTTTTTGAATTATTTAGCTATTTAGGGGGACAGAGTGGCCTAGCGGTAGAGCGCTAGACTGCTTACCCGAGAGTCTCGAGAACGTTCCTGAGTCCATTCAGTTCTAATGGTACAGTGAAGCAGAGGCGTAGCGATGGAGGTGGGCAGGAGGGGGGGACATATGTCCCCGGGCGCCGACCTTAGGGGGCGCCAAAATGGGTTGGAAAAAGTAACCGAAAGTTTGAGGGGGGGGGGGGCAAATCAAAAGTTTGACGGGGGTGCAAATCAAAAGCTTGTTCCCGGGCGCCGGGAAGGGTCGCTACGCCTCTGCAGTGAAGCACCCTGCCCCACCGTCGCTTTGAAACCTACTGCTTTAATCTAATAATGTTAATTATATTAGCTATTACGTGCAGCTTTAGAATATTAAACTACAAGAAAATACAAGAACACAGTACATTATTATTTTTTAAAGATTTATTTCACGTAAAATGTTATAAATAGCTATAAAATTATAAATTTGAGCTTGGCAAGCTTTGAGCATTTAATAAATAGTAGGTTATTAACAACAACATTGCATGTACAAATAGAACACAAAAGTTTCACAACAGCCTTAATACTGAGAGTTAATGGATTTGATAAGCTTACTAATAAACTAAGTACAACTTTAATAGACAAGTTTACATACACACTCTCTCATCTCTTTCTCTCTCTCTCTCATATATATATATATATATATATATATATATATATATATATATATATATATATATATATATATATATATATATATATATATATATATATATTCAAAAATTATCAGTAAAAAAGCAAAAATATTGGTAAAAAAGCATAGTACACATTGAAGACAATCATTATACAAATCACTCATATTAAAAAAAAATAAGAGAGTATAAACAAAAGGATTTCAAATGAAGTGAGTAGAATCAATATTATAATCAACAAATACCAATTATTTAAAATATTATGTTAAATAATCAATCAATTATTCTTTTTTAATTTCTGGGTGATATTTTATTGGCAACTGTTTTTTTACCAATTACCTGCACAACAGTCAACCGTTTAAGTGTAATGTTCAATTTTAAAGTCGCAATTGACAACTATTTTAAATTAATCAGTCCTTTAGTAAAAAAAACAATTAAATATATCAATATGATACATTAAGAACTTATAGAATAAATTATTGACATTTTACATTATATACATATCTATATTTAAAACTTTGAAAAGCCACTTAGTGTCAAAAGCTAATCCTCTAACAAAAAATTAAGTTGAGCACTTCAAATGAAGTACCCATGCTTTTTAGCATGCTCTTGTCTAATATTTTTTTGTAACTCCATAGTTCTTAATTGGATAGCTCATTAGCTGCTTTTAATTAGTTGATGATTTTTTTTAAAGACAAAATAAAACTGCTTTCATGATTCGTTGCTGTTTACCTATGCATTATAAATAAAAAATTTAAACAGTCACTTAAAAGTAGGCCAACAAATAAATTTCAATTGTTTTAGATAAAAAAAAATATTTTATATGTTTTAAATTTCTATATTTAGTATAACATATTGAGTAAAATGATACAAATAATACCCCGTGGTATAGGACAGATCAATATGATCTACGATTCGCGGAGTTAATAATTTAAATATTGTACACAACAAATAACATTTACATAGTTATCTCCCTTACTATATTATCAATATGTTCTATTAATAAAAAAGGGGCAGTAATAAATTTTAATTCATCAAAGTCACAAAAGTGATCTACGATTCGCGGAGTTAGATAATTTAAATTTTGTACACAACAAATAAATATTTACATAGTTATCTCCCTTACTATTAAATCAATATGATCTAATAATAAAAAAGGGGCAGTAAGAAATTTTAAGTTAACAAAGTCACAAATAAATATATACATAGTTATCTCTTTTACTTTAGATCAATATGATCTAATAAAAAGAGAAGTATGTATTTTAAATAAATAATACGGCAAATAAATATTTATATAGTTATTTCCCTTACATACAGATCAATATGATCTACTAGATGTAGCATTACATGCTGGAGTTTTGGAGATTTCACAATCACGTGACTTTTTTGTTTACTCTGTGACGGGAGCCCCACCGGAAGTCTGGACTGGGATGCCGGCACAAGCACAAGCCACAGTGATCATCCTCTTGACCGCGGTCATCACTGCCAGACCGTTGTTGCAGGCACCACGGTGGAAGACTGTGATCTCCTGTCTGACCTTCTCACAGTTCATGGCGTTGGCGTTGACACATTGGGTGCAGAGACACTTGGCTTCGTTGATGTACCTGGTAAAACAAACAATGCAAGAAACTCGTTAATACAACATAATCGCGTATTTCATTGTATGAATATAGTTTAACCAAGTTACATTTTAAATTCATATAGTTTTAAGGTTATTTTTTTTACGGTAAATACATTTAACTGAGCAAAGTTATATTTAAATATAGGCCAACTCTATACGCTATCAATAATTTAGTTACTTTTAAAAAGTAGACCTACTTTTAATGTAAATTACTTGACAGAAGTTGTAATTGTTTGTTTTGCTTTATTAAAGACTGACTAGTTTTATGCTAATTATTTTTAAAAAAATATTCTGTATAGGATTTATAATCTTTGAATTATTGATATTATTGTATTTAAAGATTTTTAAATGCAAGATTTTTTTATACACTCTATTAACGGCTAATACAATTATTGCTCAGGTTATTCTACGAATATGCAAAGCGCTTGAAGAAATAAACGACACGAACTTAATGTAATGGAACGTTAATAAATCAAGTATTGATGGTCACAAATGGTTTGTGTACATACCTTGGGTAAAATGATTCTCCCAGATCAGTGGCCGTCAGAATCCAAGGGCAGGTTGACCTCAGGTTAAGTTCAGTCCCAGGCCACCATGACCCAGATTGGGCGGGGCAAGTTGAAGGCTGTGTGGGCAGGGGGGTGTAGGCGGGTTGCTGGGGGGTCAGACCCAGGTACTGGGTGCTGTTGAGGAAGGTGTTCAGTTCCAGAACCTCCACAGGGATGTAGCTGGGGATGGGGCAGTTGACGTCACGCTTGGCTCGCAGGAACGGGTGAGTCGTGTTTGGCACCGCGCTGCCTTCTCCTTCAACCGTTTCGTTGTCAGCTGACGAGTTTCTCAAATTTAAAACAGCAGACGACAGCCACCCTGGTGTTTTGTTTATTTCGTCACGTCCCACCGCTGGTAAGGCGAAAATTTCAGCGACGAAAAACACCAAAAACATAACAAATCTAATGCTTTCCATTTTTTTTAATTCCAAAATTTTGTGTTTAATAAAATAATTATTAATTTAACTTTTCAAAAATAAATTACAAGTTCAAGAAAAATATTTTTTCTTCGCTCTAGTTTTGTGTCTTAAGTCTAGCTCTCTAAAGTTTGAATTGACTTTCTCAATGAAACACGCGCTTATATTACCGCGATATGAGGGGAAATCCTTTAATTTTTGGTCAGCTAGCATTGGTTGGCTAAAAATAATTTTATATCCTTGTACGTTCCCATTGACGATTACGGCGGCCTACGTCGATTGACGCTAAGTTATTTCCCCTAGCGTCTGGCGCGCCGCGCGAGAGAGAGTTGTCGCCAACCCGCCCTCTTTCGGGGGTTTTGGGCCATTGCGCGAGGCAAAACAGAATTTTACTTTTCGAAATTATTTTTTTCCAAATTACCTTACTACCCTAACTTTTGCTTTTAATAATTGACTTCCTTCATTCAAAATCAAATGGAATTTTAATAGCCCCATTAAAATTGTCCACAGCAGTAGAGCATTCTCAAAATAACCTCAATGAATAGAGATCGCTCCCAATGATAACTAAATTTTGTATCGATAATTTTTTAAGGCAGAACAAATGAAGGAGGAAGAGGAAGATTTCTCGTTTTTTTGTTTTATTTTAGGATTTTCAACTGACTCAGTTGGAGCCCATAATATATATATATATACATATATATATATATATATATATATATATATATATATATATATATATATATATATATATATATATATATACATACATACATACATACACATACATACACACATATATATAGATGTTTAAATACATATGTATATTTATCAATCAATCTATATATATATATATATATATATATATATATATATATATATATATATATATATATATATAGAGAGGATAAATGTATATATATTTATTTATTTATATATTAACAATAAGTTTTTAAGAAATCCTGAGGTGCAGAAAGCCAAAAACAATTTCTTAGATTTTGTGATACAGTTTACTATTTACCTGATGCGGTAGAGATAATAACAATTATTTTACTTTAATGAACAAAAAAGGACCTTGATTAACATTTTTTGAAAATAACAATCTAAAACAAAGAGGGACTTATCTCCCCCTAAAATGTTCTCGTATATAATTTACAACAACAGTAAGGGAGCGCAATCGGGTTATAGAAATAAATAAGTAAGTGACAAAAATCGCTCTCTGATTTTTTAAAAACATACGCTTTATGCAAATATAAAAATTTTAAAAACTTTCAGAATGTTTCTTTATTATCATTTTAAAACGTTTTTTAATCATTTTTTTAAACAGTTGCTTGTTTTTAAATTGAATAAAGCGCGTAGAAAAAAATGCCCAGCGAATAATCGCAAACAATCTCTATATAATAATTAAGTAGCATTTTATATCACAGTTCATTGTCATTGAGTCTTGAAAAGTTTGAAAGAAATCATTCAAAAGGGGTTGCAAATTTCGACCCATAATGGACGATAGACAAAGCAATAAAGTAGAATGAATTCGTGTTACCTTATAAGAAAAATAGACAAAGTATTGTAGCTGTGCCAAAAATCCCTAGTCGAAAAAATGTGTTTTGCAGTTTTGTCTGTCTGTCTGTCTGTGTTTCTGAGTGCCTTTTCTGTTGACAAAATGTCATATATAAGTATGATATCTAAGTTGTAGTTCTGTGTCGACCTTTGAGCGATTTCAAGAAGAATTTTCGGAAACCGGCAGTGGTACTTTGTTTCCGCTTGAACACTATAACTTGAGTGCTAATTCAGATTCGTTGACGAAATTGTATACACAAATTTAAGATCTTATATTTGAAATACTTTTAATTTTTGAGTGACTTTCCATTAACTGAATTCTAAAATCATTTCTTTTCTTCTTTTTAGTGCAAATTTTACATACGAAAACCGTTTTTATACTATTTTTATACTTCCATGCATCAAATTAAACTCTTTTATTTTCCGAATTCGAAGTAGTAGTATGAATACTAGTTTTTTTTTCTTTCAAAGATATCTAGTGTGATATGTTTGTAATGTTCATCATTGTAGGTTTCAACAAGATCACAACTCGTATAGTTATTTTTAGCTTCAACTTGAACCTCTGAAGTCATGAACCAATAATTAGGTCACTGAACAAATGTCAGTACTTAATGAATGAAAACGTCACATTTAAGAACAGGGTTCTTAACCTGGTTTGAAATGATGAATAAAACGTGCTATTTTTAGCACCCTCGTACGTACAGTAGTTTTAACACTTTAACCTAGCCCTGTGTCTACTCATTCCGTCGTTTGATGACGTCAGGAGTCTCGTTAAGACAATACTGTGTCATTGATGTGAGTGTATGAGGCAGTGTGACACACTGACTGTTTCACCCCATAGAGAACATATGATTTTAGTTGTAGAACACCATGCAGTGGCCTGATGTGTCGCCCCACAGAATTCACCCAACATATTTAACCCCACACAATCCATCTAACATAATTCACCCCACACAATTCACCCCACATAATTCACCCCAAACAATTCACCCCACATAATTCACCCCAAACAATTTATCCAACACAATTCACCCCAAACAACTCACCCCAAACAATTCACCCCAAACAATTCACCCCAAACAATTCACTCCACATAATTCACCCCACACAATTTATCCAACACAATTCACCCCAAACAATTCACCCCACACAATTCACCCCACACAATCCATCACACTTCACCCCAAAAAATTCACCCAACTCATTTCACTTAACACAATTCAGCATACATTACCCTCTGTTGATAAAATGTATTATTCGTATCTCTAAGGTTATCATACTACTTGGAATCATCAGAATTTTTATTGTTATAAAACGTCATTAATTAATGTATGTGTACTAATGTATATTAATTATAATGACAATAACTATTGATGCATGTACTGCTTAAATTATTAACATTGTTATCGTTATAAATATTATTATTTTTACTATTAAACACAGTAAATTGTAAAATGACATCAGAACTTAAAGAAATACAATAAATCGTAAGTAAACCGTACAGTAATACAAATCTAAACATCTATCTGAATTTAACACAGAAAAATCACCTCAATGAATACTAAAACACCCTCTCAGCCGTGTTTAACTTTTCCTAAGCTACATTTCTTTCACGAACGTCATTATAATTTAAAATGTAAATATTTGTCTCATAAATATAATTGTAATACAAATTATGATGTTCAACTGCAAGTATGCTGTACATTCGTACATTCATTATATGGTGTATGTGACTGTCCCTAGCATTGTATGTTAACTATGTTATAACTAAACAACAATTAGACAATTGTGGTTGCTGGTATGAGTATTATTAGAAACTATTGTATGCATGGGGAATATGAGGGTAAAAGAGGCGTTGTTAAATAGATTAAAAACAGTAATGGTTTCAATGTAGCATCTGATGAAAGCATTAGTTAATTTTTAACATCAACTTTTCTATGTCTATCTATATTACAGCTTTTAATCAATTATGCAATTGATTTTATCATCAATGATGAAATACCTACACAAAAAAAGTCATGCAAATATATATTTGCATGTATGTATATGTATATATATATATATATATATATATATATATATATATATATATATATATATATATATATATATATATATTTATATATGTGTGTGTGTGTGTGTGTGTGTGTGTGTGTGTGTAAACTTTTATGTTGTATTTTTGTGTTTCTAAAAAAAAATTTAATGGCACAGGTTGTTGTACTAGTTTATTGTTTCTTCTTTCTTCAATTTTTCAGGTGTCCGGCTTGCCGTTTTTTTATAACTATAGGTGCTGTGGATTCTCTTAAATAAACTTAATCAAGTTCTTTTGTTAAACCAAGCAGTCGGTGCCATTTTTTTCATGTTTTTAATTATCCTACTATAACTGTTATTTTTTTATTTAATTTATTCATTGTTCCAATATGCAAAACAATGCAATTTAGAACTAGACTCAGTCCGCTCATACTAATTTCCTTTTTTTCATACTACACGGTTCAACTCAAACGATATCAGCTTGTAACTGCACCAGTAAAGGATGCATGAAGAAATGAAACCAAAATTTTTGTATTTGAGCAATATCAGCGTTTATTTAAAATTCAAAACATAAATGCATTTACATATTAACAAGCAATTACAACAATAGCGTATATTTTATTACAATATGAAAACACGAAATAATAATTAATTACCATATTCTATTCAAATTTATATTCTAATATACATAATAATTATTTACATAGCACCTTTGAGTTAATTAATACTGTTAGTAAATTTGTTAAATAATGTGTGTAACAAGTATTAAGTCTCCTGATATTATGGGAGAGCCAGGTAAATTGGATTTCATTAATTAATGGTTCACGACCTTGAAGATAATACGACCTTGGGAATGCCCTAACCTTGGGCATAAGAAACGATTCGAGACAACCTTCATCAGATCCTTGTGAATTAAACAGTTATTCTTAACAATTACTCAATCAACAATCATTATCAACATGTGCTATCCTTTTTAACAATCAATCGATAAATACTATTAATCAATTTTAACAATTTTTGCAATCATTTAAGGATCTTAATCTGTATCACAATACAGAACAAAAAAAGATGATTAACATCCAGTGTCTTTCACACAGCACCAAATGTTTAGACATCAGGTCTTCATCAACAAAACTGATGAAGATATATATTTTTAAATTATTTCAGATTTTTAAGACATATAAATATATTTACAAATACCTTACATTCACACAAAGTTGCATACACATTTTAAAAACCTGACACGATTTGTAAAGCTTTACGTACAGATCTTAGTAGATTCACCAATAATAAATGTAACATTTGTTTAAAAATCTGAGACGGAGGGAATACTTCTCTAGGAACTAAAGAAGTTTCCTTGCTTGAGACAAATAGCAATAGAACAACATTAATTGTACAAGTTAACATAAACATTATTGCAGCAAACAAGATGCGATTACTTTATAAAAGTAATTAATAAATTATGCGGATTTCAATTTTTAAAAATACTGGAATAAATAAATATATAATATACGTAATAGTTAAAGAGAAAAATATAGGCAGTTTAATTTGCTAACTAATCACTAGTAAAATTAATATCACATTTTAACATTTTAATCATAATAGAAAATGTTGTTTCCATATTGCTTTAGTTCGTGGTAGAATCAAACTACCATATATGAACTAAAATGTAATATACATATAAAAATTATAACTATAATTAATTTACTACAATACTAGTGCACTAGTGTACGAACTTCTAGCTAATTAACTCTTGCAATGTTGTATAATAAATTCAATTCAAAATTTGTTAAATTTTTATCGAAAAATAAAAATGATTCATTTTTTTTTTCTACGGTTTTTTTTTTAATTTTGACAAAATATTTTGTTTGATTTTACACTGTAGTTAACTTTTTACTTAGTCGAAATTAAATTATACACCAACAGATAAACTAATATGATTAATTGTTTGCCCATTTGCAAAAAACATTTCTAAATATTATTTATTTTATTATTATTATTATTTATTATTTATTCTAAATATTTAAATAACACTATATTAAGGATTTATAAAATCCGTATAATAAATATATCAGTATGTACACTAATTATTTACAGTTACCAAGATCAATATGATCTACTAGTAATCAGCATAACATGCTGGTTTTTTCCAGGTTTTTGATTTTTTCATCGACGTTGACATCGTCTGATGATTCGATGCTTTATTCGGTGACGGGAGCTCCACCGGAAGTCTGGACTGGGATGCCGGCACAAATACAAGCCACTGTGATCATCTTCTTGACCGCGGTCATCACTGCCAGACCGTTGTTGCAGGCACCACGCTGGAAGACTGTGATCTCCTGTCTGACCTTCTCACAGTTCATGGCGTTGGCGTTGACACACTGGGTGCACAGACACTTGGCCTCCTTGATGTACCTGTCAACAAAGGACACGAACAAAGGTAAATATAATGGCTATGTACACACACACACACACACACACACACACACACACTCACACAAACACACACTTTCTTTTTTAAAACCATTACATTAATTTTATATTTAAATTTAGAAGCAGCTATTGAATGAGTGTGCTTTAATTAAAATAAATTAATAATTATAATATTTTTTTGTTGTAACGTACCTTGGGTAAAATGATTCTCCCAGATCGCTGTACTGTAGAACCCAAGGGCAGGTTGACTTGAGGTTAAGTTCAGTCCCAGGCCACCATGACCCAGATTGGGCGGGGCAAGTTGAAGGCTGTGTGGGCAGGGGGGTGTAGGCGGGTTGCTGGGGGGTCAGGCCCAGGTACTGGGTGCTGTTGAGGAAGGTGTTCAGTTCCAGAACCTTCAGGGGGATGTAACTGGGTACCGGGCAGTTGACGTCGCGCTTACTTCTCAGAGAAGGATGACCAGTGGTCATCTCTTCAGCCTCGGTTACTGCCGTGTTGACTTCAGCTGTTGGGTTGCCTAGCGACGACTGTGCAGACGATATAGCAGACGAGAGCCACGCTGGGTCAGTTCCTGTGTTTCTTTGACCAGACGGTAAGCTAAGCACGGCCCCAGCAAACACGGCCAATGTAGTGAACAATTTGATGGCAAACATTCTCCTAGAAATCTGATTCTCTTTCTTCCTTTGCTATAAAAATCGACTTTATATTTCTTTCTTGAAAATCGTTTGTATTTTCTAATTTCAGGTTCTTGTGAAGACTTAGAATTAAAATACTCTCTAAACTTATAGCTATCACCGGCTTAGGCTTTCGTTCAGTAGTGTGATTTGATTTAATGTGCTATGAGAGATCCCGCTTTTATACGCATTGCTGGGGAATGCCCTACTTCCTTCCCGCTGTGTCTAATAATAGTATCAGGATTCTCGCTTTATATTTTCATTTCAATCTTACGATAGAATGATTGTGGTGGTATTTATTCTTAATTTAGAAACAATTTCAAAACATGATAGACAGCCAAGGGGCGTTGTTTTAATGAGGGAGGGGGCGGAACATCCACGATTCTGGGCATACAATTCCTTTTTGCATATCTCAATTGTTCTAGTGATTTTTTTAAAACTAAAGTGGGCTAAATCTTACGTAGAGTGGGGAACAATTATAAATAGAAATATGAATATTCATTTAAGTTGGCGTAGGGGGTGTAGATTGGATATAGATAAAAATAATCGCAAATATTGGGATAACTTTACCTTATGAGGCTCGTGTTCATAGGACCGCACTGAGTGTATTCAGCGGTCGTGCGTACCCAACGCAAGTCAGGCAAAGCAAAGGCCACTGGGCCGAGTGCTAGCCAGGCTACCACTTCACATGCCAAGGTTACAGAAACAGGTGAACTCTACTTCATCTGCCCCATCTGAACTAAACAGCCAAATAAACTTCAGTTTTTGGGAAAAAAATATTTACACCCTTCCCCCCCCCACACACACACATACATATACATATACATATACATATATGCATACATATATATACATATATTTATTTTATTAAGTTACTGATATTTTATTTATGAGTGTTTTTATTTACGTATAAACATACACTAGTAAATTTATAAGGAACAGTTTATTAGCATATGCATATGTCAAGAACCAATATCTTATGTTTGACGAAAGTAATGTAAAGATGCCAGTTCTGACCCAATGGTCAATAAGGCAGGTGAAGCAGAGTTTTATAAATGGGAAAGGATACTCTGGTTTACTTTATGCCAGGTGTCCTTAGCTCGCACCGACGTTAGTCAGGTACTCATTATAGCTGGGTGGACTCAGGGACGTCAATCGGACGTATCCTTGGTTTCAAACTCCAGACTTTTGGTGTAGCATTCCTGAGTGCTATTTCTCGACCATGCATAGCTTATATTATTATAAAACAATTTTATTTCGCAGTATTTAAACAATATTTTTAATCTGCCTTTAGGCATTTACAATAGTCTGACATGTTTTGGCTCCATAGTTGAAACAGGAAAACGGCTCTGGTCATGATTAATTCAATCCAACTAATAAATGAGAATTACGTGTTGTTGTTTTTTAATTTATTTTAATTTATTTATTTCTGTGTGTGTGTGTGGGGGGGGAGGTAGGAATCCATGTTAAAGAAAAGACCTCGATTGTATGGGTATAGTTTTCTTGTTTGTATAGGACTATATTTGCATGTTAGTATTGTTAGCATAAAATGAGTTAAATTGTTTGAAAACTCAAGGCAGGCAACCCTCTCTTGTTATTTTCAAAAGGGTAAATAAGCAAGAAGCGCTTCTGAGTCATCTACCACTAAATACAGAACAATAATCAATCCCTAACAGAGCCGGTTAACTTCAAAAGGAATAAGTGGATAAAAAAAAAGAAATATCCGTCTCTATTCAATTATAGAACGGTATAATATAGGAGTGTCGCTTTGGATCTTGACTGCCTTATCTGTTGTAGAAAAATACTCGAATTTCAACCAATGAGGACGCTGGAAATAATGGTGGTGTCATGTGACTAGAAACCACTCACATCGAGGTATCCTTCCCTTCCCAGTGTTTACGACGCCGTGTCAAGGTTGGGGGCCCTTATCATCGGATCTGAGTATGTGAGGTGGGGGGGGGGGGGTTCTATTTTAGGGCCCATTAAGTTTGTTAACGGGCTGATATTCGCGATAAGTGTAGGTGGGAAAAAACATTCCAGGAAGATAACAGCACGATAGACAGTTTGGTGTACACATATATTGGCGGGTTCAGGCTTGAATTATTCCTGGACTGTTGTTTTTTTTTTAAATATCCAGGGTGTTTTATTCATTCATCCTGCTTATGTGGCTGAATGAAATTTAAAAACAAATACACACTTAAGACATCGTTCACAGTAGGAAGCTTGTATACAGCCGTGTAATAAACCTGAGGCTCTATAACCTACTAGGTTTTTATTAACTATATAGCTATGTATCCGTATAGCATAATAGCTCTATTGCCTTTCTGCAAAACATAAATTCTTATAAGAAAGTAACCCTATATTCATACGGCTTTCGTGTATCCTACAGGCCTTTAAACATATCCCTCTATAGTCATATTACATCATTTAGCCACATGTCCCTATGATCTAACAACCAATATCCATTCATCCTAGAGCCATTCAGTCCAATATTCCGACAAAACTATTTCCCTATGACCCATTGCTTTTATGTGTTCCCATAAAGCTCTAAGCCCATTCGCTTATACTAGTATACACCCCATTGCCCATATGCCGCATGCCCGCATTCCAGAATCCCAAAGTCGTTTTGCCCTTATGCCAGTATGCCCTTATGTCATTATGCCATTATGCCCTTATGCCCTTTGCTCCTTTACCAGAACCCCCATGCCCCCAATACCCAGCCCAAGTGAAAAACAAACCCACTATGTAATTTCTTCACCATAAAATGACCAAAACATAATCCCCATATTCTTCACATCATCTCTCCAAGGCAAGTCTTTTGGGAGCCCCCTCACCTCACACACCCCACCCCCCTCACACACACTCCTCCCCCCAACACACACACACATACAGACACTCCACCAACACCCACACCCCACCAACGACACCCAAACTACACTCCCCTACTCACACAATACTCCACCCACCCCCCCCCACACACACACACACTCCATCTACAGACACACACACACACACACACACACATACACAAACACATACATTCCGTTTCCTTGTAACAATTTCCTCAGTGGCTCCATATTATATCTTTTTAAAAACATATTACATTCTAACGGAAAGAAAACGTCAATACATAATGCCATCAATTAACACTAATCTCTTCACACTAATCTCTTCCTCTATGCAAATAAAGAACGTCCTTTCGTATTTTGACGAGTCGCTACCGTCTAGGAAGGGACACGATCGTGTAACACAAAAAAAAAACTTCCATGGGTAATTTTTGTTTCCAGTCGGGGTTAATTCCTCCTTGATCCACTAGCCGTGTACACAGGTGTTTAAACGTCGAGACGACGCCGTACCCGTGAATAAAGCCCCCGTAAGCAAAATGGTGACAAAAGAGGTTGTGACCAGTTTCACCTTTACCGGCTAGTAATCGAACGGGAATTCCCGAAACGGCCTGCGGCTGTTGACAATTTGTAGATCGAGGGGGAAAGGATTTTTTTTTTCTTTTATGCTGGAGAATGTGCCGGGGAATTCCCTAATTTGCTCTCCTTAAATTTTTTTTTTTTTTTTTACGTACGATTTTTATCGAATAGTATAAGACAAGGGGAGGCGAATGTGTGAGATGGGTAACTGTACGGTGGGGTTGGGGCCCTGTGGGGGTGGGGGGATGTAAATGTTTATATACGTGTTGCAATTTCATTCAAAACAGATTTATTTATGTTATCTTTTTTATGGACTCAAAATACGTATAAAATACGTATAAGTGACATCGATTCAAATTTGTATTGGATAATTTATCTATTAAGTTTTTTTCTTCGCATCAATAAGGAGACTATTTTAAAAAAAAAGAAAGAAAAAAATCTGTACAAGATGTCTCTAAACGGTGACGCAATTCCACCATCCTCATTACCATGGACGAAATATTTTTAATGGACGTTTGCCCGAATGCGACAAACGCCCGAATGGACGTTTGCCCGAATACGACAAACGCCCGAATGGACGTTTGCCCGAATGCGACAAACGCCCGAATGGACGTTTGCCCGAATGCGAGAAACGCCCGAATGGACGTTTGCCCGAATACGACAAACGCCCGAATGGACGTTTGCCCGAATGCGACAAACGCCCGAATGGACGTTTGCCCGAATGCGACAAACGCCCGAATGGACGTTTGCCCGAATGCGACAAACGCCCGAATGGACGTTTGCCCGAATACGACAAACGCCCGAATGCCGTTTCCTGAAAGACAAAAAAAAACTATTTTACAAATTATGAAGTGAATTATTCTAAAATTATGACAGTACAGTAGACTGCAGTTTTCCCACCCCACCCCTGTTACGTCGAGTGTCAACAGAGGACCACGTGCTTGACCTATTTACTTTGTAGACTCACTCAGAGTTGCAACAATATAGTTCATTGAGAACATTTTGGCCCTCCTAATTAGGCGAGGCGGTGTCTTATGAGACACCATGTGGTATAGGCATCATGTGATGTGGACATCACGTGATGTGGACATCGTGTCTTGTGAACATCGTACGATCAGCCTACAAAAACCCCCAGATCGTGATGGTTTTTTTTCTAGTTTATTTGGTAAGGCGAGGGAAACAATAGACTGACGACAACGAATTGGGAAGTACAATGATGCTGGTTTTGGGGATTTTGATTTTATTTCATGTTTCATTTTTATTTCTATTTTTTATTTTTTTAAATTTTTTTTTTAAATTTTCATTTTCAAGTATTGGTTGCTAAGAACCATTATGAGCTATACCTTGGGTCAACATTGTGAGCCATCATTGTAGGATCATATCCTTGGGCCAACATTAAAGGGCCACCATTGTAAGGCCAATATTATGGGCCAACACTGGCAAAGTTATGAGCCAGCGCTGCGGGCCACCTAGTGAGCCAACACAACTACACTGACCCCCATCTAAAATGTGACTCACACTTTAAACCCACCTTTCGAGGTGGCCTGATATAAATGTATGAACACGCTTTTGCGTGCCACCCATTGTTAGACATTACGTCATCGTATACTCATACTTTGTAACAATGGAAGGGTCACACCACTGTTTTCGTCATCTGAGCGTACTCCCCACCACACGACCCCTCCACTACACACACACACACACACACACACACGAGAAATGTGTTATTATATTAGTCTGAAAATGTTTGTAAAAAAAAGTGTTGTTTTTTTAAGTAGTTTTTAATTTGTTTATTGTGTGGTAAGCTTCACTTCTCCAACAACTTAACAATACACAAGATAAACGATGCACTATGGTTAATTATCTTACCCCACTAAAGTACAAACGTTCATATTTATACTTCTGGTGGGAGGGACACAATAGTAAACCTCTTCTTCGTTCTTAATTGTAATATTGGACGGAGTTTGTTCCAACGCAATTAAGTATAACATGTCAACATATTATACACCATACAGGCCGTTGTATCCGATTCCAGCCTGCTTTACTTTTTGGAATTGCTCCCATAGCCTTTGTCCAACCAAGAAAAAACTCCAAGGCAGCAGTTGTTTGATTTTGGATTTTTCTAGATAAGTCGGAGTCACCTGCTATCGAGCATCATCTGCCCGGGGAATTGTAAAGTGGGAATAATGGTTCGCGGGAGGGGGCGTATGGTTGCTAACTCCAAAAGTCCCGAGATCGAACCCACAGGAAGATAAGGCTCGATATGTGGAGACAACTGCTCATGTAGGAGAGACAACTCGAAAAATCATAAAACTGTTACCTTGAAGATTGTTGAACAAAGTAGATGGAAGCAAATCCAGACGTTAAAACAGGCTGATGTCGGAGTCAACAAGCAACATTATAGCTAATTATGTTGGAGGTAATACCTTCAATATTACTGTTTAGAAAGAAAAAGACCTGGGACTGAAAGAGAAACGTAAAACTGTATGACCTTTGTCACCTTCATACAAAATTTATCTGACAGAGAGCAGAGATAAATAGCGTCACTTTGAGCCGACATTCATTAGTGGTCCCATTGTTACGTCAGCTTTTATAAATTAATTAATTTCAATCCGCAATTAAAATGAGTTTCTTTCACTGACCACTGCATTGTTTTCTAATTATTACTAACGGTGTGTAACATACACGTAATTAATAATTGCTTAATTACCTACAGTCTGTGTGATTCAATTTCTCATTCAAAATGATGATTCAACACGTCTACTGACATGTTGCATTAATGTGACTCAAATTTAGAATTCTCCTAAAAATGGAATTATGCTAGTAGGTTTTTTTTTTGGGGGGGAGGGGGGTGGTGGTAGGGGGGGGGGTGTTCGTGGATTTTGGTCACGTGATTAGAGCCATACTTTTCCTAAACATGAAACTGTGTTCAGAGGTTGTTGTTTACTTATGTTGTTTGGATTCGTCTACTTGGGTCATGTGACCGTATTAATAACTTTCCTCAACATAAAATGTGCTCATAGTTTTCGTTACGGGTACGCAGAATGTGATCACGTGACTAGAACAGAAAAAGGAACCCCTGAGGATGAAACGATGTTAAAGTAGTGCAATGTTTTGGTGAGGCCTCATCAAAATGTACACGTTAGCAGGGGATTTTTTAACATCTATTGGCTCGTGGTTGATGTTATGGACGTGGGGTGGGGTGTAAATGAATTCTTCTGTAGGAAGTGGTGTAAATGAAAACTCGCGCAAGTTTTCTGAGAAACGATCCTTGATACAAGTAGCAGTCTTTAACCAAAAAATAATAAGTTAAAAAAAATCATCGTCCTAATGAGCCATGTATTTATCTATAATAAAATCATTCCTTAGCGGTATTTAAACATGACGCATGGGTGTTCCTTAAACACAGCTTTATATGGTATTCAGTACAATATTTATCGACAGTAGTCTTTGCTTGTTGATCATTAAGGAAATGCACCTTACACACCAGCCAATCGAAAAAACAGGGTGTGTTTCTAAAAAGAAACAGTGATGCGCTACAGCTTCCATACACATCAACTGACCAGATTTTATACAAGCTTACAGAATACATTAAAAACTAATTAAATAAACAATGCAATGCTGTTAATTACCTCAACTGTGGAGGTTATTATACTCATTAAACAAATGAACGATGTTTGTTTAATTTATGGTTATAAACAGAATAGATTTCCATGAGCTTTATTTGAATTGTTATTGATCGTACTGTTTTCTACTTGCTCATTACTAATGTCAAAAAATGATTTTATTTCTGGATGTTTAGCTGCTATGAGAGATAATAAATTTAGATCGATGTTTCCTTGAAATAGTTAACTAAAATGGACGCAAATTCAACCCTGAGTCATTTCAATGACCTCACTGTCAAGCAAGTTTGATTTATAAATAGTAACGGATTCAGGGGTTGTGTCCAGGAGGGCCCAGGAAATTTTCAAATTTCTAAAAAAAATTGATTGTTTTTACATCAAATTGAATTTACGCCTCCGTATGGTGAAATAGAATGGTAAAATGGAGAAATAACATTTTTTTTTAAATCAAGTAGGTCTATTACAGCACCGTTCCTGTGGGGCCCACCGAGATTTTTTTTTCTCGGGGCCCACGGAGATTTTTTTTTTCTGGGCCCACCGAGATTTTTTTTTCTTTGGCCCACCGAGATTTTTTTTTCTGGGGCCCACCGAGATTATTTTTTTCTGGGGCCCACCGAGATAATTTTTTTCTGGGGCCCACCGGGATTTTTTTTTCTGGGACAGCGAAGATGTTTTCATGGGGGGGGGGGGGGGGGGGGGGGGGGGGGGTCCATCGAGATTTTTCCTGTGGGCCAACCGAGATATTTTTCTGTAGACCGGCGGACCAGCCCACCACTGACCGTATTTAATTACAAGTATTTTAAGGAATTATGTACTCAATATAAATACTTTAAAGAATGTGCAAACGTATCCATGTTGTTAAACGCTTTAAAAGGAGTCAACGCTTAGAAGATACATGTTATTTTTTGGCTGGGTTCGACTTAGTGCACAAAGATAAAGGGAATTAACACTTTTGCATACTAAGCTCGGGATCTATGTAAATTTTCCCAGGTTTTCAAATCAAAAATTGTTTGTGTTTATTTGTGAATCGGATCTGTCCGGAGCAGTGTCTAAGGGCCTCCTCCCCCCCCCCCCCCCCCCCCCCCTCACACTTCAGATAATTACTTCACTATGGCCGGTGAGAGTACGAATTTTTAAAAAATCCCCTGCCATTTTGTCTCATGACGTCATTTAGTCGAGTGGCTGACCACTTGACCAGTGGGGTTACGACTCCAGTTGTCAATGGCTTGCTCACGACGCCACGCGCGCCAAAGTAAACATCCGCCAGCGCGAGTCATTGTGACTCATTGACTCTTCTGATGCAAACATAGGGATCAGATGGCATCCGTCGAGAATCAGTATCGGTAGTTATGATTACAGTGAAATCTATCAAAAATGTATTGTCGATTCCTTTTAATTTTGACGGTTTTACGGATTTAGCTTTTGGCCCGAATATGTCAAGTTTAAAAAATGAATATTCTTATTTGTTTTAGTGCAAATAAATAGTCGCAACAGATCAATATGTAATCGATTATAATACATCACGTCAATCCCTGTAACTTAATCATGCTATTTAATTCTGGGAAATCTTCTTCTTAAATGTTATTTTTGCTAGTGATTTTCTCAACACAATTAAGTATGACGTGTCGCCTCGTTATCCAAAAAAAATGACTCTTGACTACGATTTCAGCTTGCTTTGTTTTATTAATTTGCTTCCATAGCCTTTGTCCAAATTCTAACAAACTACAAGACAGCAGTTGTTCGATTTTATAGTTTTCTTTCCTAGATATGGTGCTGTGTTCAGCTATCTAGTCTCATCTGCACGGGGGTTCGAACTCTGGACTTTTGGTTTAGGAGCGTAACATACAAAAAAAGGAATTTGAGATTTGAGATGATCAATGAAGAAATTATGTATTAAAAGGTTAGTTGTAATTAAATGCATTCCAGAAAAAAACGTGGGATGATGGAGCGAAGTGGGTGTAGAGATTATAGATCTATACATCAAAATTATATTTGAACTTGAATTCATCAAAATCAACCAGGATGCGCTCTGGGAACTGAAACAAACACTAAGAGAACATCTTGTAGGCGTGAGATGCAAGCCTTCCCTGTCTGACTCGGTCTCGCCGATGTAAGGTTCGATAACTATTAGATCTCATTGATATGGGATGAAGGGGATTGTGTGTCTATTTGTGCTGCGAGTGTGTTGTATCCTTGTTGAAAAGAATCTCGAAAGAATTTTTCAGGATGTGTCGAGTGACGCAAACACTTCAGATTCTTGCATTTTATTTTTTTATTCTGTTCCCAGCGTTTCATTCAAAAAGTGGCTCATCGTGTTGCATCCTGTTGTAGGCTAGTTCAATAAAAATGATATCTAATTCTAGCAGCATGTTTAGCATATCTGGGTTGTACAGCACGCAACTGATAGGCAGATTATATGGGGGAGGGGTGCATAGCTTAACAGTAAACATTCACTTAAATCAGGGGTCTCCAAACTTTTGAGTCCGCGGGCCGCATTAACTATCGAATTTCAGTTCGGGGGCCAGTTTCTTCCAGGCATGTCTTTGATTTTTTTTATTAAAGTTCCTCAGCCATCACCAACAAACGTTTTTTCCGTGAACAAAAAGATCTCCGCGGGCCGGATGAGAGGACCTCGCGGGCCGCATTCGGCCCGCGGGCCGTAGTTTGGAGACCCCTGACTTAAATCATTGAAATTCGCTTATTCAGGGAAAAAAATCACAAGAAACGTTCCCTTAAAGTCATAAACTCCGAGCACCGCAAGAACGTTTTTACAAGCTTTTATTCAACTTGCCTCCTCTATCTTTGTCTATTAGTCGTGCTCTTGTTGTTTGTCATGGATCGAATGTGCCGAGCAAAATTTCGATCACTTTTACCTGACCTGACCGTTTCGTTTTAAACTTGGCACATTGGTCAAGACCCGATGACAATGAAAACTGTCATCACATTTGACTTAATTAGATGCCTAATTAATTTTGTGTAAATTAATTCAAATGTTCTATATAAAGTACTATTTATTGTATACTTAATTGTGTTGGAGGCGTGGTCTAGTCGGTAAAAGCTCATGGTTGCTAAATTCGAAAAAAGTCTGAACCCTCTGGCAGATATGGCTCGATCCCTTCCAACACTAAAAAACTTAAAACTAAGACGAAGAAAGAGTTTAAGTCATGAAACTCTATAGTATTCAAAAAATGTAAAGTACTGTTAAATAATTGAGTAACAAACTTTTAATGACAAGCTTTTATAGAATTATGCATTAAAAGGTAAAAAATAACTTATTATCTTCAAATACTACACTACTATTTAAATAACAGTTAAATAAAAGCGTGGGTCACTATATTATCTATTAGATATCTTTACTAAAATTTAGGAAGAGATCTACGCATTTCTTGAAAGTTATTTAAATTGTGGTATATTTTTATATAATTTTTTAAAACCATTTATTTTCTCCTTTTTAGTGCATAATTATATAATTTCTGTTATCAAAAAGTTTTTACGATTTTTTAAAATTGTTGTTACTTTAAAAAATAATTCCTTCGAATCTCTATTTCTAACTAAAATAACTTCTTTAAACCAAACCCTAACAGTGACCCTGATTTGAACACGTAACCGTAGCCATAAACCTAACTTAATACACTGTCTAAATCAAATCCTAACATCTTCGAGATAACAATCTATTAACCTGTCGGAAAGGTTATAAATACGACAAATGTGTCATAATGAAGTAAGTATACAGCCACGTTGAAGTCGCTGTTGACAGATGATAGATGACAGATGACAGATGGATGCATTGTTGCTGTTTCAATGACAGGCGTCGGCCAGGAAATGGGAATGTTAAGTATGTGTTTCAAAACGAGGCTAAATCATCCCAGCCTGACAACTTAAGGTTAGAGTGGTAAGAGGTCGAGTTTAATGAAGGACGTCTGAAGATCTACACTTCCGTACAACAGTTAAAAAATAAATTTAAAAAAAACATTAATTGTGCTAATAAATTACACAAAAAAATGAAATAAGCAACATGTAAGTTTTATAAAAAAAACTAAATGAACTCTTCGGACTTGACGCTTAATGGTGTATATAGAGGAGGTCATTTGTTTAATAGCATACAACATACAACACGGTCAACCGCCCGTGCATTACTCGATTAATGCAAGGCACATATAAGGGCTGAGTTGACTCCTTCAAACCTGAGCTAAGAATCAAACTTTTCTGACAAACATTCTCGAAACAACTTCTTGGATGGTCTAGGGCTTTGATTACTTTTTCTTTTGAAGCTTTATTTAACATCATGTGTGTTCTCCTAAAAGTATTTCTTACAAAACTATCACTAAGTAAGAACACCCAGTAATGAAAACTAGACATGGGGCAGGGGGGGGGGGTCGAAGTTGTAGAATATTTCGACAGCTAGTTTCTATTTTCAGTTATTTCGTTGACAAATTGCATGTAACATAGTTTATTGTACGTGGTTGGTGGTCGGGTGGTGGATGGTGGATGGTGTGTGGATGGTGGGTGGGTTGATGGTGCGTGGGTGGTTTTGGGTGGATGGTGTTTGTGTTGGTGGTGGGAGCATATAAAATTAAATGGCAAATGGTCAACCACAGTTGCAAGCCCTCCTGTAAGATTGATACGTATCATCGTGATTTGAGATTTGTCATTATCACCATCCGTAATTGCCAGCAACTGTCATCATCTGATACTAATTACTCCCACTGGGAAAACAACTACGGAAACAAACCTGCCTATTCTATGAGTCAGGATATAAGTGAATCAGCCTCAAGGCGTCACGAGCATGCACTAACCAAAGCAGGCCATTTGTCCTAATAGAAACATAAACACTCATTTTCCGAATAAACAGATTTTTTTTTCCGGACATGGAAACCGATCCAGTCATATCCGGTCATGCCGGCTTAAGTTCCGGGTGTGTGTCCAGTGTTTTCCGAACATGCCTCGATATGCACATGATAGGATACAGTAAGGTGCTAACAATAGTTACATCGAACACGTCATCCTTTGGTCCTGGTCTGAATTAAACGAGGCAGGGTCCACGGAACTTTTCCGGAATTTCCATAACGCACCTTTCCTTCTTGTTTTTTTTTAAATATTTTCCGAATGCTGGCTACACCTTAAAGATAATCTTCCTAATGCGGGTTAACAGTAAATATAATCTCTACATAAAGTGTATTATATGTTTATTTACCAATCAAAAACAAGTAGATCTAGATTCGACAGAGATGATACTAAAATGTTAAGATGACCAACCTATAAATCAGATTTTAAATTTTTTTTAGATGTGTATTCGATATTTGAAAGTGAACATAAAACGAAAGAAAGTCAGTTAAATTTAAATATTTTAAAAAAATTAGATATGACCTCACAACCTTATGATTATAGTAAAATAAAGTCGAAGATCGTCTTTAATTTAACGACTGGAAAATATTCCCACTAGTACGTAACACACAATGAAAACGTACAACGAACAAGTGGTGTAGAAACTAGACCAAAGTTTAGAGGCCAAAAAAAGGATATATTTTTATTTAAGTTAACTCTTTGTAGTGCATAGCATAACAAGTGTTGTGTGGAGTGGGGTGGTGTGAACAATGGTGGGGTGAGGTGACGAATGGTGGGAGTGAAATAGGGTGGGGTAAAGTACAGTAGGTTGGGGTGGGATGAAGTAACGCGGGTTGCGAGCTGGGATGTCTTTCTGATTAATATATATATATATATATATATATATATATATATATATATATATATATATATATATATATATATATATATATAGGCCCTATATACATATATATATATATGCGTATGCATATACATGTGTACATATATGCATGTATATATAGGCCTATATTATATATATATATATATATATATATATATATATATATATATATGTATATATATATGTATATATATAATTGAAAGGGTATACGGGGCTATTGGCCTCTTAACCAATTATTATAGAAATCATGTAAATCCAATTTAGAGGAAAATGAACATGAGGAACATGTGAAGTCATGTAGAGGAAAATGAATATGAGAAACATATAAATCCCATTTAGAGGAGAAAAAAACATTAAAAAAAAACATGGGAAGCCCACTGAGAACGTGATATGAGAACCCAACAAATTTAAAATTAGTATCTCACTCCAAATTCAGCTGATTCTGTGTTTTGTTATCAGCGACTTCCTGGAAATTTTCGCCTCTCAAGTTTCGTTTCGTGTTTTTTATTCACGCACCTTTCAATCACTTCTATTTGTTCTTTAAATTTGGTACAAGAAAAAAAAAGTGTTAAAAGCTTATCACCTTATAGAACTTAAGTTGTCTTTTTTTTACAATGGCGATAAAAGTCAGGGTAGAATTTTAAACTAAACATGATCTTATCATAGCTAAAAGATATTTTTATTGTACCCTATTATAATGGGGTTTACCACTTATCGATATAACAAAATAACTAGGAGTGTGGATTTATAATGTAAATAAGCTGCAGCTTGACTCGATTGGTTGGTGAATTGGTGGTAATGTACTAGTTAGCTTGTCAGTTCATTTGTGATTATAATTAGGTTTTTAATATCACGTGACATGTACCAAAAGATCACGTGATCTACAACTCGCCCATAAGTATGGTGACCTGAGTTTCTTGCATCTCTCCGGATAACGTCCACCCCCCCCCCTCCTCCCACCCACCGAACGATCTAGAAAAAATATTTAATTTATATTTGAAAATGTATGCCTTACCCGCAGTTTCTACACACACACACACACACACACACACACACACACACACACAAACACACACACACACACACACAAACACACACACACACACAAACACACACACACACACACAAACACACACACACACACACAAACACACACACACACACACACAAACACACCAGGAAATCTAAGAGCGGCCACTCGAAAGTTTTAAAGGACGCCAGGAGGAAAATGTCTGAAAGAAACACTTAAAGTGACACGTCTTTATGCCCGGCCTTTGATGGTTTTCATCTTCCTGTTGCTTCAAGTAAATTACTGAATACATTCTTTCATTGTTATGGGTTTTTTTTTTCTGCATATAAACGTATGTTTGGCAGGGAGTTATTGTATTTGTATGGCGTTTTGATATTTCTGTAGATGTATTTACGTTTCGCATTTTCTTAACTTTTGTATGTATGTTCCTGTAATGCATTTTTCTGTAATTGTGTTTAAATTACTGTAAATACATGTATGTGTTTATGTTATTATAAGTTCGTGTAATTGTATGTCTCTTCTAGGTGAGACAACTCTAACTATCAACTACAGACTTTGTTCTTGGTTGTGCAAAGGCTAGAGAAGCAAATTCAAGAGAAAAGCAGAGTCATGTAATACTTAACTGTGTTGGAGGGAATCCCTTCCATCACTAGAATTGAGAACGAAGAAGAAGAAGAACTGCTAATTACAATTTTTATAACTTTTTTTTTCGAGGGATTATTTTCTTTTTTAATGTATACATCTTTTTAAGTCATAGTACTTCTACTATTGTAACACATTTTCATCACTCCTTTGTAGCCCCTGGGGAGCAAAGGGCTGCAACCACACATCTCCAGCGGACTCGGTTTTGGGCTGCTCCTCTAATCTGTGCCTATGAGTGCCCAGCTGTTTTCGCCTCCTCTTCAACCGTTCTCTTCCATGTTTTCTTTGGCCGGCCCACCCTCCTTTTCCCCTGGGGATTCCAGTCCAATGCATGTTGTTTTTTTTTCAAATAGATAAAAATTAATTGTAACTTTTATAAAATTGTCCAGTAACCCGCAGCGCACAAAAATCTGGAGTGCAATTATAAGCGTATCGGTATTTATCGTAAAGGCGATTTGATCCTGGTACTTGGTCTGCTCTAAAGCTTTTTTTTTTGTTGCCAGAGTAATTAAAACTCCATGACACCGGACATTGCCCAGGAGTAGGGCATATTGGCCTGTTAATAAAGCTCTTCTGACATTGGCCAAGCGCACAGGGGGCTTGACCTAAATATAATGTAGATTATCATTCAGTTTCTAGCTATAGAACTGATTCATAAAACTACTGAATGCATAATTCGTTTAAATATTTTTGTTTTATTTCCGTAACTTTTTATTTTCGATGAAAGTTGCAATTTACTTCGTTTGAGGGCACACATCTTAACTAATCGTGAGGAGGTACTGTATCGAAGAGTTTTGTATAGGGGCGGGGGGGGGGGGGGGTGTTATGACTCAAATTACAGGAGGGAGGGTGTAACGTCATACAATTTTCTTACCAAAGGCCTAAATAATCGTGATAAATGTTAGATTCGTAATTAACTAATTTAGTCACACCGTAGTGAGTTTGTGTGTATGTGTGTGTTAATGGGGAAAATGAATGGGGGGGGGGGGGGTCAAGTGTCACCCAGCTTGACCCAGCCTTTATATTCTACCGTTCAAACCACTTAACAGACGCTGTATCTATCATAGTCGATAACATTTTTGTCACTCAACACAACGTCAATTTTTTTGCTTGACGTCACCACCCACTTAGGTCAGATTTGAATAACCCGGACGCTAAATTCGCGCATGCTCAAGGGCCTGCTAACAATCAGCAGGGGTTCCGTGTTTATAAATAGAACTCTGACCGAGTCACGGTAAGTGACGTCAAACGTTTCGGGTCAAGGAGGTTTCCCAAGCCTACTTTACTTGACCTAGATTTTAGTCAACACGAGTGACAGAAACCTTTAGCTCTGCGAAGTTTTCTACTGTTCTTTACACCAACTGGCATTCATTGTGTGTAGGGGCGAGGGTGGGGGTGACCCGCGGGTGGGGTGGGCCGCGGTTGGGGGTGGGGGTGGGCTATGTCATTTGACATTCATTGATTGAATCTTCATTCATTCAATCATTTATTCACATAATGTTTTTATACTATGCGCTTTTTTTCAATACTTCTGGCCTCTGATGTGATAGTTAAAGGTCAAGGTCAATGTTGAAAGACCTTTTAGCACTCACACCGGCTCCATTTTTTGTATCCGCTAGACTTCTGACTAATCGTACACACACACACACACACACACACCTCAAACAACAAACTCTAGACGTATGACTACATATACACACACACACACAAACAAGAAGCTCTATACCTGAATAAAACATGTACACACACACAATCAACAAAGTCTAGACTTCTGATTACACACACACACATGCACCTCAACTTTACTCTAGACCTCTGAGTAATTCATATCCTGAATCCATGAAACTTTTATTGTTTAGTCCAAGTAAATCCTACTTAATCTCAGTCAGAACCCCCCAGTTAGCCTGAATATACCAATAGTCAGCTAAACACACACTACTGCGAAGAAATTTTTCCGATGGGATTAATGATCAAGGCGATTTGGAATGCGCCGTCTAAATTTAGCTTTGAAAATTTCAGACCGAAACAACTTCCTCCTAAAGGGGTTGGTCTTGAACGACAACATCTTAACATGGCTCGGTACTGTGTGGAAAGTACGGTTCTGACGTGGCACCACTGTGTTCATTGATGTAACCCATCCTTTTGGTTACCTTCTGTGCTAATGGTTGCCATGGTGATTGTACCGGAAACGATGGTCGTCGCTAGGTTTCATATTTTTCGGGAGGTAAATTTTCCAATGAGCAAGCTTCGTCTCATCAGAAAACAATTTTATTTGTCGAGTGTTTTGTAGTTGCTAGGTTTTATTTTCGGGGAGAGGTTTATTAGCTTTAAGTTTAAAAAAAAAAGAAAAAAAAAACAACTTACGAGTTGAATACAGTCTGGTTAATCTCTGGTTGTAAACAAACAGTTTACCGGAAGTCAACATTGACATACGGTTGTCGATCATCTCGCGCCATTGAAAGTTTATACCGTGATGTTTGTTTAGGTGCACCACAGACATTTAGGGTGTGGTTTCGGTTTAGATAAAAGATGGGTTTTTGACTGCGGTGCTATACTGACATTAGGGGAAGATGTTTATCCTAATAGGCGCTGTAGTCTATCAAATGAGTAGCTTATGTAAAAATTTATAACGAGCCGACCTGTGGCGTATCATACGCCACTATTTAGTTGTTTTATTTTCTACTTTTCAGTAATTCATAATTTGTGAATTCGACAGTACCAACGCTGCCACTGAAAATATTTGCTTTAAAACACTATCAGACGGTCGTTAAGGACGATAACCCCCCCCCCTTCCTTTCCCCCAACCCCTACCCCCCCCCTTGAAAGCAAACTCCTATTAGTTACCTCCCATAAGTTTAAAATCGTTTTAAACTACATTAACTGCCATTATATAGCCGTCACTAAACCCGGCTCTACGATTGTAAACCACAGTTCACCAGACCATGTAGGGGTGGGGGTGGTAGGGAGCGCGCTTACAGCTTGGTGTTTTCTATCGTCTCCAAGAAGAGAATTATATATAGATTTGTATTTATCATATCAGCACTATTTAGCAAACCGTTACGAAAGTGCACTGTTTAGCTGACCTACCAAAAGTGCACTATTTAGCTGACCGCCCCAGTGCACTGTTTAGCTGACCGCCCTAGTGCACTGTTTAGCTGACCTACCAAAAGTGCACTGTTTAGCTGACCGCTCTAGTGCACTGTTTAGCTGACCGCCCTAGTGCACTGTTTAGCTGACCGCCCTAGTGCACTGTTTAGCTGACCTACCAAAAGTGCACTGTTTAACTGACCGCCCTAGTGCACTGTTTAGCTGACCGCCCTAGTGCACTGTTTAGCTGACCGCCCTAGTGCACTGTTTAGCTGACCGCCCGAGTGCACTCTTTAGCTGACCGCCCAAGTGCACTATTTAGCTGACCGCCCTAGTGCACTGTTTAGCTGACCGCCCTAGTGCACTGTTTAGCTGACCGCCCTAGTGCACTGTTTAGCTGACCGCCCTAGTGACCTATTTAGCTGACCGCCCGAGTGCACTCTTTAGCTGACCGCCCGAGTGCACTGTTTAGCTGATCGCCCTAGTGCACTGTTTAGCTGATCGCCCTAGTGCACTGTTTAGCTGACCGCCCTAGTGCACTGTTTAGCTGACCGCCCTAGTGCACTGTTTAGCTGACCGCCCGAGTGCACTCTTTAGCTGACCGCCCAAGTGCACTATTTAGCTGACCGCCCTAGTGCACTGTTTAGCTGACCGCCCTAGTGCACTGTTTAGCTGACCGCCCTAGTGCACTGTTTAGCTGACCGCCCTAGTGACCTATTTAGCTGACCGCCCGAGTGCACTCTTTAGCTGACCGCCCGAGTGCACTGTTTAGCTGATCGCCCTAGTGCACTGTTTAGCTGATCGCCCTAGTGCACTGTTTAGCTGACCGCCCGAGTGCACTGTTTAGCTGACCGCCCGAGTGCACTGTTTAGCTGACCGCCCTAGTGCACTGATTTACTATTTTCATCAATGTCTCCTGTCCCATTAGCGTTCATATTTTATTTTTTGAGAGACACCGCTATGAGAGTGTAGGGGGGGGGGGGGGTGCGACCTAATATTTCCACCCCCTTGTTCCGCCTCAAAGGAGGTCAAGTAAGCTTCCAGTGTTCCCGTTCAGGTACAGTGGGCAAACACAAAGCAAAGGACTCGCCGAGCGTGAATGTGTTCAGCCAACCGTGACCAACTATTTGTGTGGGGTGGTAAGAATTTTTCCACGATCGAAAAGGTGGCGTGTGACGTCAAAGTCGGCTGGCAGATACTGTTGCAAACCGTTTGGACAAGATGTGGGTGGGAGTAGAGGGGGTGGGGGGGGGGGGGGGGGAAGGATTAAGTTCGGGCTCAGGTCGAGTACGACTAAAATAGCAGGAATTAAAGGTCAACAATCTTATCGCTGACGGATCGAAATACGCGATTTCGTAAACAATAAACAAAAACATTTGAGTTGAGTGGGAAAACACAGCTTGGGGGAGGGGTTGACTGGGGCGGTTTAATGGCTTATCGTGCTCAACAAATGTAAAGTAAAGGGGAACTATATATAAATAAATAAATAAATAAATAAATATGTGTGTGTATATATATATATATATATATATATATATATATATATATATATATATATATATATATATATATATATATATATATATATATATATATATATATATATATATATATATATATATATATATATATATATATATATATATATATATATATATATATATATATATATATATATATATATATATATATATATATATATATATATATATATATATATATATATATGCTTAGTTTAGAGAATATAAAGTTGACGTAAAAAATGTTGGTATTGCTAATCATCTATTTTTCCAGAACTGTGACGTTAAATGCACCTTTTGTTACCATCAAAAGTACCGCCATTATTTAATTACACTACACAATAGTAAAGCAGGCCCACCGTGCCCACCCCTCCCTCTAAATGGTGTAGACTTCACCTTTTAGCACCTGACGTAGACCCCCTAGAGTCTAAGACTGCTATTGTATTCGCTATATTATACTACCTACGTCAGTGAAGCGTCATTTGGAATCGGTGGTTTTCCAAATTATATTTAACCCTTGGCTGAATCGTCGGCCGTATGACGGAGAGTATCTGACCCTGGGTGTCTGACCTCTGACCCCGGGGTATAATTAGACCGCAGATGGTGAAAAAACTGGTTCGGTCGAGAATAGACAAGTCAAAGCGCTCCTTGGCGGGAAGCCCATGACGTCACTGTGAGCAGAGGACCGCGTAGTTCCTCCTACCAGGTCCCGCCGCCCCTCCCCAGGGGGATGTGAGACTTCCGGTGCCCAAGTTGGGTCTACGTGAAAACGACCAGGGTACGATTCTCAAGTTACCGGGGTCTAAATCGGGTGTGGTTTTCTCTTTCCCAAGCTTTGTTCCATGTCGAGGTATCAATGACGTGGGGGATTAAGTATGTGAATTACCCAGTGGATTAAGTTTGTGAATTACCCAATGGTATCAGAGCTTATGTTGTCGTACGCCTACAAACGAATGGACACATCTGGGATTCTGCGATTCGCTAAGCGCGTAGGCCTATATTGTGAACTACTACTAGGGCTTACCATAGAATCCTGTTTTGGATCAGATGTATCCCTATTTTAGTTCTGAATGGCCCCCTGCTCGGGTTTCTGAATAGACACCTACTGCATCTTCAGCATGATCCCTAATTGGGTTTTACATTAGACCCCAACTAGAATTTCACCAAAACCCCTATTTGGGTTTTACATTAGACTCCTACATGCATTTCACAGTGGACCTCCACTGGGGTTGTACCATGAAACTCTACTTGGGTATTAGTATGAGGATCCGGACAAAAGACCAACAAGGACAAAAGGCCGACATGGACAAAAGGCCGACAAGACAAAAGGGCGACAAGACAAAAGGCCGACATGGACAAAAGGCCGATACTGACAAAAGGCCGACATGGACAAAAGGCCGATACTGACAAAAGGCCGACAAGACAAAAGGCCGACATGGACAAAAGGCCGACAAGACAAAAGGCCTACTTCCAAAAGGCTGACATCGAAAAGGCCGACATCCAAAAGGCCGACAAGACAAAAGACCGACAGTAGAGATGGGGGCATTATTGCTTGCAGAGCCATCAAAAAAGCGAAAAAAAAAATTTACTGAAAGAGGACAGGATAACAAATGTCATTGCAGAAAGGGGAAATAGAACTACACTTGAAGTTTTACGTGGCGTAGCGTACAATTTGTCATATTAGGTCCTATTTTTTTCTATTTTGTAATATACCTTTACCATTATGTAACTGGTTTTCAATAAAAATTAAACATGTCTGTAATTGTAGTTTGTTGTTTTATAAAACTTGTCGGCCTTTTGTCTTGTCGGCCCTATGTCTAGTCGGCCTTTTGGATGTCGGCCTTTTGTCCTACACCCATTAGTATGACCCCTAATTGGGTTTTATAATGGAGCCCAATTGGGTTTCACCATGGACCCAATCAGTTTCAACATGACCCCTACTTTGGTTTCAGTATGCCCTACTTGTGTTTCATTACGGACCCTTACTTTGGCTTCAGTTGTTAAAGCTGTAGTTTAACAAAAATTGGAAAAGAGCGGCGCCATAAATTGGACATTTTTTCCACAACTTTTATCATCACATTGGCTATCGTTGACAAGTGAGATAAGACCACGATCTTATCAGGAAAGTACTGATTGGCTGTTGGTCTAATAAGTCCAAAGTATACTGAATTACGAGATATTTTTTTGGAGGGGAGGGGTGGTAAAAAGTATTGACTGGGCAAAATTCACACCAAAAAAATTATATCAGGATTGATATGGGCTTAGCACGAATAAGAATAATTTAATAGCAAATTGCATCGGGAAAAACTGGCTATTTTTACAACCTGACGTATCTTGTCTTTATAGAAGAAGAAAAGCACGCAAATAATTCGATGTATTAAAATAGCGTCTTAACATACTATTGGATAATTTACAAAAGCATTTTTGTTTTGTTAAAAAGTAATGGGTGTGATTAAATAAGGGTAAATTTCCCCGGTAGATACAGTAGCATTTTATTTCACCAATCACTACTACTTTAAAACTTGCTTGATTATTGCTGGATAGTTGATTCAAACCTTCATAATTTGATTAGAATAAAGAGGTTTTACTTTACGTTTTAATTAACTAATTATTTAAAAACAAATATGTTTGCACTTCTACTGATTAAGGGAACAAGATACCCATGTTTTCGATAAAATTGTAATTTTGCTCCCCAAAATTTTTATTTCTTAATTCGATACTAATACCTTTTATCTCTCTAACCCGAACATTTCGGACTTCTACAGCTTACGGTTATCCGTTTATTGCGATGTGAAACATGGTACCCCCCGACAAGTTTTCACACTACTACACGGACAGCGGCTATCTTCGAGCGGGTATTACATGTATTTATGGCCCGCGGGGCACCATAAACTTTACAGCAATCTAAGGGCCAAGCACTCGTGTACCCGCTGGTGTAGTGACCTTTTCTTTTGTTCTAAAAATAAGTGAGATAGAAGTTGTTTTCTACAAAGTAAAATTTTATATCAAACTCCATATAAGGGCATGCGCGTAAAAATTATGAAGGGGAAGAGATTCATTGATACGCTTGACCAATCATATTATAGTACAGTAAATCAAAATAATTCACGATAGGCTGCAACTAACCACGTGTGCTAGGCAGCCATCTTGTTTCTAGATAAACAAAACAATCGCCTGTCTTCGTTTGTTTACATTATTTGCATACACTCTTCTATTTGTTGTTTTAAAGTTATACATCAACATTAAGTTTAGTAATTGAAACGTGGCCTAGAAATGCACTGTTGATTATCACTGGAACAATATTAAACACTGTTTCGCACGCTTTATACTTAGCTGAAACAATGCGTCATGGACATGACTATCAGTTTGAAGAATGTACTGTCCATCCCCTTTACCCCCTTCATTCCCTTCTCGCCATTCAACCAACGGCCGGTTTATAATCTAGTTACGGCATGCTGTGACAGGCTTGAACGCGTTCATCAGGCTTTACACCGGACTGTATACAACACGTGTTAATGTGTATGCCCATCTCTCCGTATAGGGTGTGGTAGCAACGAATGTAAATACTAGTTAGGATAGCTGAGAAGCATTCACTTAGGCCCTGTACTTGACCCTATCTACACAGATGTGTTATTCGCGGTTGAATGAACATTGGTAATCAATGGCTCATCGGTTCTTCACGCACTATCCAGCGGTGGGGTGGGGTGGAGGGGGCATGTCTAGCCCCAAGCGTTGTACCCAGTGTTGTGTTGTAGGCTATTATCATAAGGCAATAAACTTGTGTAAGCTACAATTTGAGTAGAGAAAGACATTGTTTTGAAGTGAGAAGACCGGCTAACAAACAAAACTTGATCTGGTTTGAAAATAGCTGTTCTGAGAATACCGCTCGATTGATAGGATGTGTAATACTTAATAGTCATACATTCATTACCTGTTGTATACATATTTTCTGCTTACATAGAAAAATTCTGTCTAAAACTTACAACATAAATCAAAGCGTATTTTATTAGACAAATGGTTCTTCCACATATAACAAGACGTTTTTTTCTGTTTTCTATAAGAGAAAACGCGCCGTGCCTTTTCCCGCTCTTCTTTTCACGTTTTCTCAACTTTGCATTTTTACTCAAAATTCAACATTCAAATCGCTAAGGCTTTGGAACCCTTTGTCATAAAAGAATAAAACATTTCACGTGCATTCAGCATGATACCATCTACAAAACTACGTTTGTACATTAAGTTTGCTACAATACTTTAGGAAATATTGATATTTATGTAACACCACCCCCTAATTTTTGCACATACATTTACGTAAAAATTTGTATTAAAAATTGAGTACAAGCTATCGCAATGAGTAAACGTAGAAATGTATAGTTTGGTTTGAGAAACCTAAATCTTTCATCTGCTTTTTAAAATCTCTTATGGGAACAAAGCCTTAGCGATTTGAAAAGGTGTTAGTTTTCACACCTTTTCGCGGTTTCCATGGCAACCAGTACTGCTATTGACGGCTATATATTATTTTTGTCTATAGTTTAACAACTATAATTATATGAACTTATTAAACAACCAGAAATGTGTTAAATAAAAAAAAAATTTATCCGTGGTGCCTGTCCTTAAAGGACTAACAAACCAAGCGTAATCTAAATTATAGAATGTGACGTCAAATGATTGCGAGGCTACCGATAAGGAAGTGGGATAAGTGAATATTTTAATTAAGGTGTAGACAAATAGTTGCGGGTTTGAAATTCTTGGGCAAGGCTAATTGCACGTGTAGTTATGGGTCGCGTGTTTAAACTTGTATCGTAATGAATTAATGACGTCTCATTGACGTCATTACCGCCCACTATCCATCCCATTAGCGATGCATGAAAAAAATGACAAGGTTAAGTCATTATGTGGGTAATTGTATATGTGGTTACAAAAACGTCTGTACAACGTAACACATCCTGTTACATCCAGCGACAACTACAATCTGGAAATAGAAATCAGGTGTGAATTTAAATATCCCCCGTACAGACTTCCCACCTGAGACATCAGTGGCGCGAGACGTTGTGGAACTGACGTGAAAGCCTCTTTTAGTAGGTGCCCTTGGCGACATCAAGGTCTGGATGACGTCATGACAGGGAACAATGGAGTGGAGCCTACATTCGTGAACTTGGTGTTACAGTCTACACTATCTATACGCCTACACTATGTACACACCTCCACACACCTCCACACACCCCTACGCACCTCAACACACCCCACATACATACACACTCCTCCACACACACCCACACACCTCCACACACCTCCACACACCTCCACACACCTCCACACACCCCCCACACACCATGCACACATCTCCACACACCTCCAACATGTGTACACTTGAACACACCTCTATAACGTACACACCACTACTGTCTACACATCTCCATCATATATACATGTAAAACATCCACACACCTTTACCAGGAGCACATCTCCACATATCCCTACACTCTACATTCTTCCTCTACCCCCACACATCAATCACTCACATCATCTAGCATCTTCATCAATCCCTGACACAACACACACATAAATATATATATATATATATATATATATATATATATATATATATATATATATATATATATATATATATATATATATATATATATATATATATATATATATATATATATATATATATATATATATATATATATATATATATATGTGTGTGTGTGTGTGTGTTTGTGTTATGCATTAACGCTGTGTTTACCTCAAATAATTTGTATGCTTTATTTTTATTAAAAGTGTAACTAAAAATAGTTTCCATTCTCATGAAATACCATTTGAAGGCAAGTCTATGCTATGTCTATTTTTAAATATTATTTTAAGCTGCTCAGTTGGGCGTTACTTCAAAGTGATTGGATTTCTCGCAGCCCGAAACTCATTCACGACCTCAATCTGACGGGAAGTTCCAGATTTCCGGATTCTTAGAGTACAGTGGGAACGAACAAACTGACCAGCATATGACGTGGTGTGTGTGTACGTGTGTGTGTGTGCATGGGCGTGCGTATGTGTCTGTGTGTGTATGTGTGTGTGTGCATGGGAGTGCGTATGTGTCTGTGTGTGTACGTGTGTGTGTGTGCATGGGTGTGTGTATGGGTGTGCGTATGTGTCTGTGTGTGTATGTGTGTTTGTTTATGCATGGGTGTGTGTATGGGTGTGCGTATGTGTCTGTGTGTGTACGTATGTGTGTGTGTGCATTGGTGTGTGTATGTGTCTGTGTGTGTACGTGTGTGTGTGTGTGCATGGGCGTGTGTTTGTGTCTGTGTGTGTATGCATGGGTGTGTGCATGGGCGTGCGTATGTGTCTGTGTGTGTATGTGTGTGTGTGCATGGGTGTGTGTATATGTGTCTGTGTGTATGTGTGTGTGTGCATGGGTGTGTGTATGTGTCTGTGTGTGAGGGAGAGAGAAGCAGACATGCTAATAAACTGACGAGACAGTGTGAGGTGGTCGTGGTTTCATTTCCACTGGAACTGAAGTCGGCTTTAATCTGTCTAATCCATCAGAATGGGACATGGTTATCTCCATTGTAAATAGGCTATGTTTTAATAATGGCACCCAAACCATAGATAAAGATTAAATTTTCAATGTGCAATGTTTCATACACTGTAATTCGTATTGCAACTCAATGCGGACTACACAGTAATTCTTGAGAATGTTTTGTATCAGCATTATATATATATATATATATATATATATATATATATATATATATATATATATATATATATATATATATATATATATATATAATGTATATCCCTTTATTTACAGGCCTGTTAAGCTTCAATAGCTTGATGTTAAAAAAGTTCTATCTTACAGAAATTAGGTCAACATAAATAGTCATTATCTGATTCTAATTCTATATCAATGGAAACGTTCAGTCGTGCGTGAACTATAAAATGTCAAACAGCATCGACACGACGCCCAGAACCGACACAGGAATAGATTCTCAATGGAATCTATTCTAGCACCGCTCAATCATGCGTACCATTGGAAGTCATTGAACGGTGTCGAATGGGGCGATAGAATCTCGCTTGACCCACTGACCCAGCCCAGGTGTTGACCCTTGCTTTGACCTCTGGGTAAAGAAAGGCCACACCCCATTGAATTGATACAGGACATAATCCTGACGGGGTTTTTTTTTTGCAGACCTTGCTTTCCACCCCACCCCCACACCCCTGTCTTTAATACCTCTGGCATAACTTCCTTCTTCTAGCATATATTGGCGACATTCGAACTAGGAGTTAACCAAGTGACGCTAAAGAGTTATGCATGTGAAGTCAATATAGCTAAGCATGTGACGTCAGTACGATGGGACTTTCCATACATAAAATTTTGGAATATTTAAAAAAAATTAGAATTCCCTATAGGGCTGGTAAGTAGGTCACCAACCAGTTCTATAGCTCATGCAGGTTTTATTGAGCCGTAGAACTGGTTGGTGACCTACTTACCAGCCCTATTCTGATCACGAAGTGTGGCTAAAAATAATTAAAATACGGCATCATTGTTTTATCTTTGTATTATTTTTTTTTTGCAGCTTGTTATGTACTTTTAGGTGTACTTATGTCTATAAGATTTATTATGGTTATTAGGCTTAACATTTGATAAATCCTAAGCTACGGCAAATTTGTACGTTTACCTTTTATCGTCAGTATGGTGCCTTACTTATCTCATTAGACAAACAGAAAAACATTTGTAGAAATAAATTATGTTCACATGTTTATCCATCATGTTTTCGTAATGAAGATAATCCTGCAATGTGACCTTAACATTGGTGGATCTTCCAATTCCTCAGTTTTTGTTCCTTTACGAAATTTCTTGAGTCTGTGTCTTGCTGGCCATTAGCTACGAACAAAGGTAGCCAGGATTGTGACAACAGAAAGTCACGAATATTGGGACAGAAAGTCGCGATTGGGACAGGAAGTCCTATTATTGTGACAAAAAGTCTCGAATATTGTGACAGAAAGTCACGAATACTGTGATAGAAAGTCATGATTGGGACAGAAAGTCACGAATATTGTGACAGAAAGTCACGAATATTGTGACATAAAGTCACGAATATTGTGACATAAAGTCACGATTGTGACAGAAAGTCACGATTGTGACAACAGAAAGTCACGAATAGTGTGACAGAAAGTCACGAATAATGTGACATAAAGTCACGATTATGCTGGAACGTCCCAATGAAGATTAGTTCTGAAGATTCTGAAATGCAGCCCATAAAGTCCCATTGGGGCAACAGGGTATTAATACAATGACTATATTTAACAATGTGACTAATAGTAAAAATGTGACAGCTATCTCTGGATGTGACAATATGTGAAAAGAAAAATTGTGGCATTAAATCTGTAGAGGGGGTGGAAGCAGGCGTTGTAACTGAAACAGCAATATTAACAGAAAGTGATATTTCAACGCCAAGGGTAGACAAAGGTACAGACTGCTAGTCTTTACTTGGACTATTTTCTGTACCTTTGTCTACCCTTGGCGTTGAAACATCACTTTCTGTTAATATTGCTATTGGCAGTAAATCTACAGCAAACCATATGATTTTCAATTACATCGTTAACTTTAACTTAATTCAGCAAGACAATTTTTTTTTCATGTGTATCAACAGGATTAGTTTGGATCGTTGCGAGATATAAGGTCGACTTCTGAGTTGCTAGGGCCTGTTTATGTGACACGGGCGGGCAGGAGGGTTGGGGTGGGGGAGGGAGTGACGTCACAACGTGTTAAACAAACGCGGACATTGAGCAATTTAATTTCTAAGAACCTGCGGGGAGATAATTAGCCTGACTGAACTTTTCTACGAAAGCAGAGTTGTCTGTCCCTGCGTGGGGGAGAAGCTACAAGCGACGATGGTTTAAAAATGTGGCGCCATAGATATTGCCCTTGACAATGACATGGAGAAAAAAAGTGGGCGATGGAATTCGATGACTGCGGGGGTGATGCCATGGAGGGGCTGACCGTAAGGGGGGGGGGGGGATGCACTAGTGGTGCTAGCCAGGCTTTTTTTTTTTACATATTTAATACAGGAGGAGTTAGGTCTAGGTAATAAACTATTCCAATATAAAAATTGTTGCGAAAAAGCAAAGTTGACAATGCACACGGTTTTCCCCGTATATTGTATTGCTAAGCGTAGAAGGATCTATCAAGTGTATAGATATACGCTAAACCTGCCGACAAAGGCAGTTGTTTGTTTTGTATTATTCGTTAATCATATACTTGTTTTTTGTTTATATTGAATGCAATGAGAAGGATTTTAAAATTTTCCATCAGGAATTGGTTTTATTAGTGGGAGGGGGGGGGGGAGGGGGGTTAAAAAGGAGTAGTAGGAACTTAGGGGTTATCCATAATGACGTCACACTCGTAGGGGGGAGGGGGGGGGTCCGTAATTTTGTGACGATGTGTGATGAGCGGGAGGGGGGGGGGGGGGGGGGGGTTCAGATGTTTCGACGTCACATTTTTGCATTATAAAAAAGCAATGCTAGAAAACGAATTTTAGACGTTATTTCGCGTTTTAGATAACTGTTTTAATAAATTGTAATAGTTTAGACAAGATTTTGGAAAAAAATATCGATGTTTAAAAAAAAATTCAACTGCAATTTTGAGGGGGTTGTAGGTTTAGGTGTGACGTCATTTTAGGGGGGGGGGGGGTCTGGCTTTTTGTGACGACGTGTGACCGAGGGGAGGGGGGGAGGTAAAAATCCGCCAAAAAAGCGTGACGTCATTTGGATGACCCCTTAGGGTCAAATTTTTAGGATTTTTGTATCCTTTTATGGCGGTGGGCAGTTCATTTACTTACACAATACTGTAGTCCATCTTTTTTTTACCATTGGCGATTCATAAACTTATATCATACGGTAGAATATATCTTTTTTTGTACAATAGTGGTTCACATACGTGTATCATACTGCAGTCCATATTTTGTTTTTTAACATAGGCGATTCGTCTACTTACATCATACTGTTGTCCGTCTTTTTACAATGGTCGGTTCATATAAATATATCATCTTTATTACCACGGGCATTTGACTTACATATTACATATTATTTAGTAAGTGCGAGAAGTTGATATTCTTCGAACATATTGTAGAGTACTCAACGTCAGTAGACTGTTGGTATTGCAACACCGAATACGTTTTTTTGAACATCCGCTCAATAGATAAGTATTATTATTAGTGTGTCGTGCATTTGTTTTTGTTATAGTCTAGCTTCAGTCAGTTGCACCATACATCCGTTTTATTCCGTGACCCGCACGTCATATTTTTCCAGTTTCTATTTTTACAAGCTTTTTTTTTAGTCCGTGACGTCTAGTTGTCTGTCCATTAGTCTGTCCGGTTGTCTATCCGGTCGTCTGTCCGGTAGTCTGACCGTTTCTATGTCCTATTAAGGTCAAATGTTGTAACAAAATTGCGATGCTATAATTTGTAATTATAGCAAAATACATTGAATTATTTTAGATCATTCATAAGCTTGTTATTAAAAAGTTTTGTTTAGATTTGTTATATTTTCCTATCTAAAAAAATGTAAAACGCTGAATTCACGTCTGAGGGAGGTAACAAAGTTATGCGCGAACGAAAAAACAATAGTAACACTCACGTTTGAATCAAGGACGGTAAGACAGAGAAAACCAAAGATGATAATTACTTTTGGGAGAGAACATAAAGTGATAGAAAGTGATTTTATCATTGAATGAAAATATCATATATTATTGCTTTGTAAAATGAACAGACGAAATATCACATATTTATTATCTTGCTAATCACTGTACTTAATTTTTAGAAGCTTACCAATGCATTACATAATACGAAAGGTTTGTTTTATCATTTAGTTGAAATGTGGATAGAGTAAAGCGAAGTTATAGAGCAGTGGTATATAGCATGTTGTGGCCCAGAAAGTTAAGTTACTCTTTCGGACGTGTTGATCGATGTGGCAGATGAAGTAGAGTTCACCTGTTTCCGTGACCTCCGCATACAAAGAGACAGTGTGATCAGCATCTTCCCCGGTCGTGCTTTTTGTTTACTTGTCGCTTTTTTTTCTAAACTTTGTTTAAAATATTGTGAAGGAATAAAATGTTAGAGGCAATGATGGTTCACACATTTCAATTTTAAACACCACACACGTATTTGAGTACCAAATTGTGTGGTGGTATGTGAGGGGGAGGTGGTTACACGACTGTGTGTGTGTCGGGGTGGGGAGGGTGGAATGTACGAGGGTGGTAGTGCGGTGGCTGCGGGATAGGGTGGTATTGGGGTAGTACTGTGGAGTGAGTGGTGGGTTCAAATCCTCTAATTTTTGTGTTTCGTAATAATTGCACAAAAAATTCTTTAGCTCCTTCGCATGCCTGTCGATGATTTACTGTAGAGTTTGACAAAAATGAATACAAATAAAATATTACAAAAAAAAAATACTTTCACAACATCTAAAATAAAAAAAAAATCCGCACACCCTTTGCGTCATCCCCCCCCCCCCCGCCTCTAAACACTACCTACGACGACCCAAATCTTTCCAGATTTACCCACTTCTAGTTGGGCCAAACTAATTTTCCAGGATGACTCCCAGTGAATTATGTTCACACCAGCTACAAACATTTCATCAGAATGATGTAATAGTAGCGCTGATTTCCAAATATGTCCCACATTGCACCGAAATGATGTAACATTTACCGACGATTTCCAACGTTTATGTCGGGTATGTTGGGTATTTTCCTTAAGGAGAGGCACACATTAGGCCTGACACGGGCTTGGTCGAATTATTGAATCCATATCCAGGATATAACACGTAAGGGACTTAACCATGAAAACTATTTTTGTAAAGGGAAGTAGCTCTTGTCTTTTACGTGTTTCTAGCTTCAGTGAACAAAATAATCCTTTACAAATGTAAGAGCGCAACTCTTAAATTATTCTACAGTTACTAAAATTTAGTGGGATTCTTTTTTTCATTTTTTGATAAAGAATTTAAGAAATTAATGATAACGAATTTCGAATTTTTTTTTATTTATTTTTTTTACTGAAAAGGAAATTCACACTTCGAAAGTTTTTTCATTGATTACAATACAAGGCGATTATTTGTGTGAAAAACATCAAAAACAATACGTTCACTGTTTATACATTCACACATATCTTTGAACTCACATTCTTTTCTTCTTCGTTCTTTATTTTCGTACTGGGAGGGATTCCATTCAACACAAATATGTATACGTTTCAACTGTATTTGCTTCCATAACCTTTGTCCAACCAAGAATAAACTACAAGGCAGCAGTTGTTTGATTTTGGAGTTGCTGTCTCCTATGGAGACTCATCTGTCTGAGGGTTCGAACTCGAGACTTGAAATTTAAGCATCTTTATAATTCAAAGCACACATTTTTCCTAAATTTTCATAGCGTGTATTTAATTACGCTAGGCAAAGAAGATGAACAATTAATAGATTTTATTTGATAATTATAGAATGTTATCGAACTCATTAATTTTTATAAGACTAAATATCAGTTAAAAATGTTAAAGTATGCGCAACAATTATACGGACTCATAACAATAAAATAAAGAAACTAAGATCGTTATAATTATTTTTTATGGGCTATTTCACTTTCTGGAAAATTTATGGTGCAATATGTGTTCTAAAAATAGTCACCGGATCCTCTACTCCTACGGTAGAACATTGTGGCGGAACCTCTGGGGGGGGGGGGGCAGTCTCGTTATATTGCTTTAATAAATCAGACTAATTGTCTTTATGAAAATGACGTTTAGGCTCGCCCTAAAGACGTCACGCATGTGATGACGCAGGGTTAGAGAATGTTTAGAATTAGGTCAGAGATGGAGTTTTGGTAAGGGTGGCGTTGAAAGCCAGAGGTCAGTACGTAGGAACCAATGAGAAATACGTAGAGCTTGACCAATGATTAACCCCCCCCCCCCCCCCCCCAAGCAATACTCCCCACTCCCCACCAACAGACGAAAAAATAATATAAAAAAATAACTTACTTAGAAAATATTTTATTTAACAAGAGCCGTCGTCTTCCTTCACCCCCCCCCCCCCCTCTCTCTCACACACACACACACACACTAAAACGATCATAATTCTAGCATTCCATTCTAACCTTAAACATTCATAATTCTAGAATTCCATTCCATTCTAACCTTAAACATTCATAATTCTAGCATTCCATTCCATTCTAACCTAAAACATTCATAATTCTAGCATTCCGTTCCATTCTAACCTTAAACATTCATAATTCTAGCATTCCGTTCCATTCTAACCTTAAACATTCATAATTCTAGCATTCCATTCTAACCTAAAACAATCATAATTCTAGCATTCCATTCTAACCTAAAACAATCATAATTCTAGCATTCCATTCCATTCCAACCTAAAACGATCTAGCATTTTATTCCATTCTAATCTAAACAAGATAATTAAAAAGTCTAGTGACATTTAAGCGCAATTTCCTTATGTTATCTAAAAATAGCTCTGTCGTAGCGTAAATCAAGAGCAGGGTTAGTAAAACCATTGGTTAGTTATTAAAACGTTTTTTATTAATTATTTTTTCAGTATTTTACATGTTTTATTTACAATAGAGTTACATGACTAAAAACCATTGCGCGTCTAGCTACCGAACGTAATGTCGCAGCCATTGAACGTGGTGGCGCAGCTATTGAATGTGATGACGCGTGTGGTGTGGTTGGATAAAAATGCCTACTAATTCGGTCCAAATTTTAATTAATTCAAAAAAATTTTGTGACCGAACTAAAGGATATTTTGAAAACTTTCTTCGGCAATATTGTTCTAAATTATGGCAGGAATCGATTGGTACATGTTTCAAGTCGCTAAGTGGTCTGGTTGCCGAGTAAAAACTGCATTTTTTCGAGGATGTTTTGCTTTTCCGGGAAATCCATGAAAGAAATCCGGAATTTTTTTGGCCTATGTTCATCCTCGTAACTTGCTTAACATAATTGCTTTTGGAACTAGTCCTCGATATTGCTTCGTTGAGGAGGAGATACGACTTAAAGCTGCGGACAGACATTCATCCATCCAGAAATGACGGGTTAATAAACGCAATTCTCCAGAATGGAAATTGCGCTAAAAAAATCATAACTCTAGCATTACAAATCTGAACAGCTTTTCCCCACCCTACCACACCCTCCCCAATCAAACATTGTAAACAGAGATCTTGGTAAAAATCCAAACAGCTAGTGTAACCACTGTTTACCGATATCCTAACCGTTTTAAAGAGAAATTTCAACCAAATATATATATATATATATATATATATATATATATATATATATATATATATATATATATATATATATATATATATATATATATATATAAATTCCGTTATAAAGAGACTGCTTTATACCACAGGGAGGGGGTAAGACTCGCCCCACCCACAGTTTCATAATACAGCCATCGTCTCCACTATTATTACCTGGATCCTCTGATTTAGTGTCTTATTTGCTATTACAAAATTGCAATTATGAATTTCTGAGAATTTTTTTTTTACAAAAAATCAACAATTAAAATCATTCACATTTACTTATCAAAAATTCTCAACAAAATGATTTTGCTGTCAAGAGAAATAACTATGTAAATATTTATATTCTTAATTTTTATTAGGTTATCTCCCTTGTACGATTCCGTAAAAACTTGCGCAGACCCGTAAAACTGAAACCAGTTGACAGTTGCTTAACGGAGCTAGATCTAGCACTCAGGAGCAAGCAGACAATCGTATATCGGCTACTAGGCTTGTCACTTAATGTTGTCACACAGGAAAGTTAAAGTTCATTTTAAAATAATTCTGGTTTAAATACTTATGTGTATTCCATAACCAAAATCTTTCTATTCTTGTGTTTCGTTAATTACAATTGGCAGCCGTGGTAGCTGGGATAAGCCTCACAGCTGTGGCACAGCTGAGAGACTTATCCCATAAAGTACTTTCTAACCATCAATTGCTCAATGCTTTATTTTATTTACGTTTTTATTTATTTCTCTATGGATAGAGTTGCTCTAATGAAAGTCATCTCGTCAAAATGCATTTCTTTTCGTGTATATTTCAGTAGATGTTTCTGTTTAGATTTTTTTTTATTTGCCTCAGACATGTAATTTACAGCGTAAGTTGTGTGTGTTCGCTTTAGTATTACAGTTTTCATCATCGGCTTGTGAGGACTTGTACAGATTTACAATAGTAATATTTCTTTCTTACTTGTAGCCTACTTTCATTCCTTTAAGATGGTTTACTTATACATACATCTAATGCAAAACGTCTAAATATAAAAAAAACCAACCTGAAAATGAAAATGTGTAATTAAATGATGATTCAATGGATTTTTTTCCATCGGCGTGGTGGGAGAGGGGAGGGGGACTGGGTAGAATTTGGGTTTTTTAAGTCGAGCTGAAATAAATTTGTGATTACATAGAATTAAAGTGATACAAATTTTAAGCAATCGGAAAAGTTGTGTTATTGCAATCAGACACATCAAAAGCAAACATTCTTCCCTTTTAATCATCTACATCTATACAGTCCTCAGTTGTTTTTTTTGTTTTTATTAATTCAATTGTTTTAAACATTTAAATCAGTAATAATAATTTGTTTGATAGTTTTACACAGCATCAAAGACATGAACATTAATTGCATATATAATAATCAAAGGGAGAAAATAAAATGGCATAAGTACTAGACTAAAAGAAGGTGTGCAAACTCGGTTTCTGTTGACTGCTTAGTTAACTGTGCTCCGTCCTTAGATGCGGAGTCAAAAGTTCACATTGTAGCCACCCATGGACAGAAATAAAAGCGACCGTAGGAGAAGTGTCTCTGTAATACTCATACCAGGGGTCGGCAACCTTTTGAAGCAGAAGAGCCAAAAGTTACAATTTTCAAAATTACCCTGGTTTTAAAGAGCCACTGACATTTTTTTATTTCAAATATTTTATTTTTTATTAAGATTATTAGTATTTGTTCAAGGAGCTGGAGAGCCGCATGCGGCTCGCGAGCCGCAGGATGCCGACCCCTGCTCATACTGATCTATCATTCCAAAACTTCGGTTTAGAATTATAAGGAAAATGATTTTCAGGGTTGTTGTTATTAACAGATAAGAAAACGGTCAAACTATAATTTATCAAAATATTTTATAATTTAAGGTTAAATAAAATAATACATACTAATTGTGTTTAATATAGAATAAACACAAGAATTCCTGTCTCCAAATTTTAGACTACCGTAATATAAAAATAAAAATGTATAATCAATATTTATGAAACTATGGACTATATAACGAAGATTATATATTTTAAAATAAAAACTTGTTTTGTTAGAGTTGCCTCCCTTACACTATACGTCAATTCTCAAGTAGAAGTAGGATAACTTATTTTACATAACAGAAGGCAACCACTAAGCAACATGTTGTGATAAGAGATCTACTATAACCATTAGACGCCAACAGTTAGTTAATTAGATTATTTTTTCATGCTAATTAATTGTAAAATGTGATTAGTTTCCTCCAACACAAATAAGTATTACGTGTCAACTAGTTATGCGACATACATGCTGTTGACTCCAATTTCATCCTGCTTTTCTTTCTGGATTTGCTTCTATATTTATCCATACGAGGTAGCAGTTGTTTAATTTTGGAGTTGTCTCTCCTAGAAGCAGTGGCGTAGCGAGGTCGGGTGTCACCCGGTGCGGCACTTAATGGTGTCACACCCCCCCCCCCCCCCCAGAGGCGTAGCGACCCTTCCCGGGGACAAACTTTCAATTTTCGATTTGCATCCCCCTTCAAACTTTCGATTTGCCCCCGACCCCCTCAAACTTTCGATTTGCACCTCTTAAAACACTATTTAACACTCGAATTAATCACTTAATTAAGTGGAATTATAAGTTTTCTCTAGATATTTTGCTATTTTTTGCCTTGGTGTCACCGCCCTAAATGGTGTCACCTGGTGCGGTCCACACCCCACCCCACCCCACCCCCCCCCCCCCGCTACGCCTCTGCCTAGAAGAGTTGCTGCCCCTACATAATGAGCCTCGTTTGTCAATAGAATGGTCACTGGTTAATAGCCAGTGGTCAAAAGATGATTATAGTTGGCTAAAGCCCAATGTTTTACAGTCAAAGGGGGACAGTGGTCAGTAGATAACAGTCAATGGTAATTGTCATTGGTAACTGGTTTTAGCGGGTTTTTTAAAGGTGTTTGTCATCAGTTGAGTGGCTAAAGGTAAGTCGCTGATATTTTGTCAGTGGTCAGTTGGTAACGGCTTAATGTCAGCGGTCAGGTCTGGGATGGATTAAAGTTATGGTTATCTAGAGCAGGGTCATCTTCCGTCTACCCCCCTCCCCTCCACCATACACAGTAGTGACATAATGGGTAAATCCAGTGACCACAGTTCTGCCAAGCCCTAATGTATGTTATGTACTAAGACTATAGGTCAACTTTGGTGTTATCCAACTTCGTAGGCGCTTAAACATGTAAGTTAATAATGATAATGCAAAATAAACCGTGCGTATACTAAGCTGTGAAATGAAAGGGGTAAAGGGGAGTTTCTAAATAAAGTTCCCATTTTTGTGTCACCCCTTGGATAGTGATAGCTAGTGTGGTCCTCACCCGGTCTTGTGACGCTACTGTTTCCTACCTCCACCGATCTCAACTCCAAAAATGTTTAAGTTCCACATCAATATGTGAGCCTTCGCTATGTGATGTCCCTTCGGATGGATTCCATAGCTTTTTTTTATTTTAATAATGAAAGAAAACGATTGCCTTCACTGTTTTAAAAAAAAAGCAACACAATATTATAATACACTTTTTTTTAAAAATCCAGATTTTAGTTAAAGCACTGGTTTAATACTTACACTTTATTACACTTTATGAGATGTAATGATTACGGCTAACTTGCCACAATATCACAACTGAAGTAGGCCTACACAGTTGACCGAGAAATAATTAACACGAGAAACAGTTCTAGTCGAGCAAATAAACAAATAGTTTAATTACAACTTTTAATTATGCTTCAAAATATACAATATTTTAAAAAAGTTGATCCCTAATCATTTTAAGCATTGACTTTGACTCGAATATTTTCGGATGATCAATGAATACCTTATTTCCGCATTACTATTTTCCCTTGGAAAACATTACATCATTACCATACAGGTCCCAATTATCAAACAAGAAGATTCTGTCGCTAAAGTTAAAGATAATCTTTAACTAGCTTAATCTAAGATGTCAACGTATTTGGGGCAGAGGCAGTAGTGTTTACCTGTATCGGCTAATTATGCTTTCTGTAAAGTAAAACACCCTATCAAACCTGACGGTCTTTGGGCTGGTGAAGTAGAGGTCACCTGTTAAAATAATCTCAGCATATGAAGGGATGCTGCAGTCAGCACTATGCCCAGCCGCCTTAAGTTTCCTTAACTTAAGTCAGGTACCAATTAGAGCTGGGTGAATTTTTACTGACTCAAACGCGGAATGCGTACAGGAGACTTTCTGGTCAGCAGTCATATGCTCTACCATTCGACCACGTCTTGCCACGTGTATTCTACGCTAAACAATTTGGAATCAAAATCTACCAAAGGAATCAAAGATTTTTAGAAGCAGACATTTTTGGAATAAATGACAATTTGAATTATCGATTGTAGGAATCAAATATTTTTGGATTTTAAGTATCAAAATTTTTTGAATAAAGGTAATTTGGAATACTTTTTTAGGCAACTGTGATTTTCTGGAATCAAGGGCATTCTGAGATTAAAGTGTATTGGAGTGAACTTTTGTTGGAATTAAGAATTGTTGACTTGACTTAGTCCTCTTTGCTCCTTGTGGAACATAGGGCCGCAACCCTTTTCCTTCCATTTCATTCGATCTCTGGCTAGTAATTTTGCAAAATCCCAAGACATCCCTGTTGGTTTCGGTTTTTTGAGAAGACTCCGCCTCCTGGTCTGTCTTTGATTTGTGGTTTATTGGCTGGGGTAGGGTTAGTTGGCATCTGTTAGCGTTATACTGAGTTTGTTGCAAGCGTGTTCCAGTCTTCTACTCGTGGGATATTGGTCCTACGCTCTACCGCCCGACTACTCTATTATTGGGCGATGAACTGGAACATTCCATAGCAGATTATATGGAAAAATAGTTCGTCAAAAACACACGAACAAATATAAAGATGTAAAGGTGAATATATTTTTTCTGGAAACGAATTTTTAAAAAATTCAAAACCTAAAATATTTAACAAATTTGAAACATCACAATCATTCCATGTAATTAGCTAATCATAAACATTCTGACAAAAACCATTGAGCTTAAGATCAACACCAAGCGATAGAAAAAAAACTCCGTGTTTTAGTTTTATGCTTAAGTAATCCAAAACTGTAACAAAAACAACTTGATTTTAGATTACTTTCGTTCACGGACTACTAACCCGCGTCTTCTGTTTTTTCATGCTTCCACGACAGACAAACGCGTTCCATTTGTTTACAAAAAGTTCCGCTTTGTTTTTCAAATTTTACTCTTTGTTAGGTTATAAAAAAAAATGTGAATAAGAATGTCGTGTGCTGTGTTTCAGAACCGATTCCTTGTTGATTTTTTTTTGTTCTAGCGTGTTCCACGCTCGTGCATGCTGGGACGCTCTGTGCGTGAGCGGTTGGCCAGATGGTGCGGTGCTGGTACGAGGGGGCCGGCGAGCCCCGGCGTTCTAGCATCGTTACTGCCGGATCTGTCAACAGCGTGGCTGTGCTGGGACGGAGGGTGTGGAGTGACGCGCCTATGAGAGGAGGGCGGCGGTTTTTGTGGCCGGTTCCTGTTCAGGAAATAAATTGTGTAGACGCGGGGAATTACTTCTCAATGTTCTCCCAGCTCAGACGCGATTCCAGTGTTTAGAAACTATAATTTTGAAAAAAAACAATAAACAAATAAATAAATAAACAATTTTGCACTTTAAAATATTAGATTTTTGTTTCATTATTTAAATAAACATAAATATAATTAAATTTACAATTTACGAAAACTTGGATTTTTTTTCAATTAGCAGTATATAAATAACCTAAAATAACCAAAATAAATTTAGGATTAAGTTAAGGATAAAGTTGGGGCTATTGTAAGTTTACAGGCTGGACTAGAGTATTTGCTAAAGTTAGAGGCAAAAAATTAGGTAAAAATTAAGTATTGATATTGCTTATCCACAAGTGACAAACAAAGTTTATTGTTAGTACATAGCACCTAAAAAAAAAGGTTCGGGGTAAATTTGGTAAACTAGAGGAAAGTACAGTAAAGTACAAGAAACAGGAATAAAGGGCAGACAACCCGGATGAAGGGGAAACAACTTTACCATCTTCTAAAGAAACAATGTCAGTTCTTTAAACGGAATAGCAGGTGATCAGCGAGTTCGGTGCGCAAACTTTTGGAATGGAACTTCCCGCATACAGCCCTAGTAAACACGTCATCGCCGCAACAAATTGCCGTGGGTTGTTGTTGGTGCATCGGTTCAATCCAAGGCGGGCTGTGGATACCCCCCCCCCCCCTCCCTGCTTTCAAAGACCCAACCGTTTGAGAATCCCATCTGAACATCTCTCATCTTAGTGCCGCTGTTATTCTGTTCAGCTTAAATCGGGAAAATCCGATCAGACTTACCGCGGTCACTGAGTTTATTTGCAACTGGTTTGGGCGGTTACATATTTTATTTATTTCTCTGAAAATAAGATTTGGTTAAGCTTAACTAAAATTAATTAGTCTTTTTAAAACGTGTAAGTAGTCCAGAAAATGCACCACTTCCGGAAATGCATTGGTATTTGATATATTTAAATGATTAATTGCATTTTTATATGGGGTTTTAAAGGGTTACTATGTTAGAGATTCTCAAGGTGGCGGTGTTAGGCGTACAAACAAATACACCACACTTTACAACATACAAATATGACATAACGGAATAAGAAAAAAAAATTACATCTTGCGCCTTATTCTAATTGTAGCCTCATTCCCATATATAACAGCCCTCACATAACATATCCAGTGACGGCAGCCCTCATATCATATAACATACTCAATGAGATCAGCCCACATATAACATATCCAGTGAGATCAGCCTTCATATAACATGCACAGTGAGTTAAGCCCTCATATCATATAACAAATTTTGTAATATCGGCCCTTATATCATATAACAAATAACAAATACAGTGTGATTAGCCCTCATTTAAAATACCCAGTGAAATCAGCCCTCATACCATATAACAGTCGACATATTACATAAGATTTCAAGTACCAGCGACTAGACCATCACTAAAATGTTGCTCTATTAAAAACCAATTACGTCAATGACATCACTATTTTTGAACACGTGCATTACCTCTTCCTTAGCAGCATTCCCAAAGCGTTCCATAGCTTAAACATACAAAAGGCTGTACTTAATTTATGTATCTAACGTTCAAAATAGCATTAAACTTTCTATTTTAAAATAGGAAGAAACTTGAAGCCAATGTAATATAACATAGTTCTATACCAGCGGTTTCCAATCGTCCTTTTCTAAGCAAAAACCCGAAATCTTAGCACATAAAAATAACCACTATCAACTATTTTTGTATTAGCAAGTATTAAATTATTTACTCAAATGATACACCATTTCTCTTTAGTTTGATTATGAACGTATACGGAAGGGGGTGGATGGGCTTTTTCTAGTAATTGTCAGTCATTCATCATCTTTTCCCGTTCGTGCCCAAGACACACGGGGCAGATGAAGTAAAGTAAGTATCACTTCCGGTTACCGAAAATAGTTCAAAAGTTGATAACAGAACTACATATTTGATATAATGCTTATATATGAAATTTTGTCAATATAACTTAAACGGTACTTAAGTTATCGTAATTACAGACTAACACACACACTGACAAAATTGCAATTTACGACTCAGAGGTGTACTAAAATGTGGAGGTTTGTGAGAATCTCAATTTTCGTTCTCTGTTTGTAATACTTCCCCATAGTGTACGAGAAAGTAAAATTAAGTAGAATCAAGAAAACTGGTTGAACTCTCTTTCATAATATCTTCATTTAAGGTAAATTTACAAGTCAACAAATTAGTTCATTGATTCAGGTAAAGTCTTCCTATTAAACTAGAGTCTTGTAACTATTATAAAATCTTTAAACTATAAATATTAAGTAAAATCTTCATATAAAGCTCGTATTCCTCGAGTTTAATTAAGTATTAAACAATGATCTGCATATTGTATTTAATTACTATTACATTTTTTTGTTTTTGTTATCACTTTTTGGGATTAAGATTGTCGGTTAATTCCCTTGATGTTTGTTAGACTACTAAAATTGAGTGAACGAAGCGAATGAATATTCTCATTTCTAGATATGAAAATAGTTTTAGTTAGTCATCGTTTTAATTTAGCAGGATAAACTTTCCTCATATAAAGTTATTCTGTCTCTATCGATGTTTTAAAAAAGGGCTTTTTATATTGTTAAATGGGATATTAAACTAATTAAACGCACTACTACATTTAACCAAAAAAAAATAGTATGTTTATTTATATACACTACACACATTCATGCAAATATTTTTCCCACGGAGGGGCTCCTCTCAGAAAAAGTCTGTACAGGATTAAACCTCATATCGGTATAACACTAACCCAATATAACCAAATTATAAATTGACTATACTTATAGTCTTTTAACAGAGTTTACAAAATAAAAAATAAATTTGGTTGAGTATAATTTGCATCACATAATTTAATAATTTCAATATATTTTGTGGAAACAGTCAATGCGATAATTAAGCAATACTTCTGATAGGTCAAATCATGGTTTGTCTATATTTGTTTAATTTTGAGTTTTAAAGAATTTGCGAGGGAAACTATTTTTAAATATTGCCTATTTAAAAATTAATCAGACAAAAATGGTACACATGTGTTATACAATATTAAATAGTCTGCGGCACAGTGCGCTGCGGCTAAGAAAAAGAGCTCACTGTTTATTTTGCAGAGGTCTGAGTACTGAGAAATGCTGAAAAGATCTACTGCTCTCCTTTGTTCTGCTCTGTTGGTAGGTTCAGCACGTGGTGAGGGGGGGGGGTCTCTCTTTCATGTTGGCACCCCGGATGATTCGTCACCTTGTCTTCGTATGGGAGGTGGTAACAGACACACGGGGGGGGGGATCCTGGGAGTGGGTGAGGAACGGAAGTGTGGGTTAACTGGACCCTTGCCACGAGGCTGGTTTGGAGGGTCCGTGCAACACGTGTAGTGGTAGGAGTGTGACCGTAGGTGTAAGAGGTGTGTGAAGGTGGGAGAGGCATGAGAGGTGTGAGAGGTGTGAGAGGTGTGAGAAGGTGGGAGAGTGGGAGAGGTGGGAGAGGTGTGGGAGATGTGAGAGGTGTGTGAGGTGGGAGAAGGTGTGAGAAGGTGGGAGAAGGTGTGAGAAGGTGGGAGAGGTGGGAGAGGTGGGAGAGGTGGGAGAGGTGTGTGAGGTGGGAGAAGGTGTGAGAGGTGGGAGAGGTGTGTGAGGTGGGAGAGGTGTGTGAGGTGGGAGAAGGTGGGAGAGGTGGGAGAGGTGTGTGAGGTGGGAGAAGGTGTGAGAGGTGGGAGAGGTGTGTGAGGTGGGAGAGGTGTGTGAGGTGGGAGAAGGTGGGAGAAGGTGGGAGAGGTGGTAGAGGTGTGAGGTGGAAGAGGTGTGAGAGGTGGGAGAGGTGTAAGAGGTGGGAGAAGGTGTGAGAAGGTGGGAGAGGTGGGAGAGGTGGGAGAAAGTGTGAGAGGTGGGAGAGGTGGGAGAGGTGTGTGAGTTGGGAGAGGTGTGTGAGGTGGGAGAAGGTGTGAGAGGTGGGAGAGGTGTGAGAGGTGGGAGAGGTGGGAGAGGTGGGAGAGATGTGAGAGGTGTGAGAGGTGTGAGGTGGAAGAGGTGTGAGAGGTGGGAGAGGTGGGAGAGGTGGGAGAGATGTGAGAGGTGTGAGAGGTGGGAGAAGTGTGAGGTGTGAGAGGTGTGAGGTGTGGGGTTAAGGGAGACTCGTCAGGGTGTTGTCATCCCTCCCTGAATGTTAAAGACCTCATGTTTCCATATATCTTTAACAAAATACACATTCATAACAGTCATGTAGTAGCATTAAGCATTTATCCAATTTAATCCCCCTACACCCCAAGCCACAGACTAGGCTAATGCCATTGTCGGGCAGAGTTTCTTCCGCGCCCCCCCCCCCCCCACAGAACCATGTATAGCAAAAGGATCAACTTCTACACGCAATAGCCAAATGATTGGAACTATGTGACATTTGTAAACCTGCCCTCCCCCTCCCATCCCTGTGCAGAACTAAGCGGCTTATTAGGCTACTAGATAGCGTCCTTAAACCTTCCGCCTTTCTGTGAAGGACAGAAATACTAAAGCTACATAGTGCTCCATGACTTTTGTAAACCTTTCCTCTCTCACCACCCAGCACAGAAAACAGTAGCACTAAAGCGGCATAGACCCTTGGGTTTAGCCATACTTCTGTAAAGACTAGATCGAAATTTATTGAACTGCAGCCATCCGCCCTATCGAATTTCGGGTTCAAAATTACTTTCATAAATATAAACATTTTTTGTGATAAAATAAACACAGGGACCCACTGATGATCATCGGATGAAAGCCCCGTATAGCTTTGGGCCCCGTAATAACTAGATCTATAAGCCAAGGGGACAGGGGGGGGGGGGGGAATCCGTCCTTGATCGCACCCTGCACTAAAAACCCGAAGCGTCTTTTATCCGATTCTCAACCCGGCATATCAAACATTTGCCTGGCCATCACGCGCCAATAAGACGCAGGCATGGCGCTCGTTTCATGCACACGAAATTACCCTAACATCTCCCGCGCCGGTCGCAAGATGCACCCAGCAAGACACTCCAATTCTCCAGTTTCCAAACCCCACCAAAAGACGGTGTGCAAACTAGCCGGCCTCACAAGCCGTCCTTTCCATTAACACGTCATTAATACACTAAACGATTACTTTGCGCGGCGTCACATACACGGGGAATTCCCGAAGAGCAGCAAGTTTTTATGATCGCGGTACAAGGCTTAAATCTGTCGCCAGTGTCGGTCTGTTGAACGCATCACTTGGCGAGGCCGAGGGTCGTTTTATTGCCAGGATGGCGGTGAGCTCGCTACACGAAAGGCGTAGAGCGGCTGCCAGGGTTCTAGACATCAGATGGTATCTGGGATTAAACATAAAAGACAGAAATAGCGAAAACATTTTTTGTTGTTGACTTGCGTTAATCGCGTACGCTATTTTAGAACGTGCGTAAATAAAGAATAAAACTTTCTCTTAATCTTCCCAAACGATACGCCCGTTTTGAGATCTTGTAAACATGACGTGCAAGTGCGCGCGTAAAATTTTGATCCTAATTTACATAGGAGTCTAGATAGTAGTTGTATGCAGGGGCGTAGCGAGGGGGGGCGGGGGGTGCGGACCGCACCGGGTGACACCATTTAGGGGGGTGACACCAAGGCAAAAAATAGCAAAATATATAGAGAAAAACTCGAGGGGGGTGCAAATCGAAAACTTGAGGGGGGGGGGGGGGGGGTGCAAATCGAAAATTTGAAAGTTTGTCCCTGGGAAGGGTCTCTATGCCTCTGGGGGGTGACACCATTAAGAGCCGCACCGGGTGACACCCGACCTCGCTACGCCACTGGTTGTATGTAAGCTAAACCTGCAGTCTGCTACTAAAAGCTTTGAGAAGATTTATCCTCCTGGTTAAGACTATAGAGGTACCAAATTTCACGGAGGATGAACATGATTACAATATATTTCGCTTCTGTTTTTTAAACGTTTTTTATCTTATTATTTTTCGTTTATTGTATCATAGCCAAAATATGGTCAAAATATCACCTATATTTGGCTTTCCTTATTATTGAGTTTATAATTTTTTTCTGTTATTAAAGATTGTGATTTAACAAGTAAAAATTAATATACTAATAAAGAAAACTGTTATTCAGACTAAAATTTGTAGTCGTCGGTTAATGTGCTATTCTGGATTGAACCGATGGTCAAATGGTGTTAGAGAACTATTTTACCTCAGTCCATGTGTGTTTCACCTGATCTTAATGTGCAGACTCATTTTCTAACTGCAAAAAGTGTCCGTTTTCCCAATCGAAACGGACTTCTTCGTCGGTAAGAGAGAGGGCAACTTCGTTATTTGACGGGTTTTACAAAGTTTTCTTCGGAAAAGCTATTTCTTCTCTAGGCCCACATGGTTTATCCCGTATTCGCATAGTGAGCATTGATGTGAACTGCAAACATTGTTGTTAACGAATACAAAAGTGATAGTTGATTACGTGAATACAAGCACCATTTTAAATAATAAAGTTCTAGCAACGCACATTTTCAGAACTGAGGTTCCATAAAAAAATTAGCGTCCGTGTGTTTCTTAAACCTAGCGTGTGTAGTGATACTGTGATCAGCATTTTGACCAGCCGCCTTCTCTTTGCCTAATTCGAGTCTGGCACTCTTAGGAGCTAAATCAGCTAAATGTCAACCCAAAGCGCTGCTAAAAGAATTGAATAAAAACGTTTTAGTAACAATCTTTTATGTGATAATGCACTAAAAAGATGAAAATAAATGATTTTCTTTAAATATGTTGTAATACACAACTATTTAAATTACAATAAAGAAAAGCGTTGGTCACTATATTATATATTGGATACCTTTACTAATATTTGGGAACCTTTTAAATGGATCTGTCGGTTAGAAGTGCCCGAAACTTCGCTCGACCGTTTCGATCTATAACGACAGACAGACTGACGACAGACAGACAGAGAAATCAAGCTAAATAAAAGCTTGTAAAAACAGAAATTATTTATAATAAATAACTTCTTTTTTTTACAGCTTTATTTGGTTACTGTAAATAGCCCAATGTAAATAGCAATAACCAACTGAGGTCTAGTATCATGATCGTTACTATTATCTAACCTATCTTTCTTTCTCGTTACCTCAACAAATGACTAGGGTACTATCACTAACCTACCCCTTTGTTCACTTGTTAATGGATGACCCGTATCTTTACACAGCGATCATCCATCATAGTTTCCAAAAAAAAATTCTTTTAAATTAAGATTAAACGAGAAGAAGCTGTTGTAACCGGAAGAAAACGTTTTTTTTTCAAATACAGAGCTGCCAATTAGTGCCTGAAGCTTCCAGCCAATGAGATGACTGGCTGTCGTCACGTGATATTTCACCGTCGCTGCGGAGTTTCCCAATTGACGCACCATTAACGCGCGCACCAATACTGAAATTGCTCATTTTTCACGTGTGAAACGCAAGCCTCGGCTCAGCATTGTTTGGGAGTAATGTGGTTAGGCTATTTAGAGGTAGTGTGGTTAGTTAGAGGTGGTGTGGTTAGTTAGAGGTAGTGTGGTTAGTTAGAGGTAGTGTGGTTAGTTAGAGGTAGTGTGGTTAGTTAGAGGTGGTGTGGTTAGTTAGAGGTAGTGTGGTTAGTTAGAGGTAGTGTGGTTAGTTAGAGGTGGTGTGGTTAGTTAGAGGTAGTGTGGTTAGTTAGAGGTGGTGTGGTTAGTTAGAGGTAGTGTGGTTAGTTAGAGGTAGTGTGGTTAGTTAGAGGTAGTGTGGTTAGTTAGAGGTAATGTGGTTAGTTAGAGGTAGTGTGGTTAGTTAGAGGTGGTGTGGTTAGTTAGAGGTGGTGTGGTTAGTTAGAGGTGGTGTGGTTAGTTAGAGGTAGTGTGGTTAGTTAGAGGTAGTGTGGTTAGTTAGAGGTGGTGTGGTTAGTTAGAGGTAGTGTGGTTAGTTAGAGGTAGTGTGGTTAGTTAGAGGTGGTGTGGCTAGTTAGAGGTAGTGTGGTTAGTTAGAGGTGGTGTGGTTAGTTAGAGGTAGTGTGGTTAGTTAGAGGTAGTGTGGTTAGTTAGAGGTGGTGTGGTTAGTTAGAGGTGGTGTGGTTAGTTAGAGGTAGTGTGGTTAGTTAGAGGTAGTGTGGTTAGTTAGAGGTAATGTGGTTAGTTAGAGGTAGTGTGGTTAGTTAGAGGTGGTGTGGTTAGTTAGAGGTAGTGTGGTTCGCTAAAGGTAAACGGGTGATGTTTCTAGATGTTGAATGTGTGGATGTTGCGTGCTGTGTTGGGTATATGTGTGGTGTTGTTGGTCCATGTTCTATGTGAAAATGTGTGTATTGCTATAAATAAATGTGGTTGTTGCAAAGGCTAAACAAACTTTTTTTAATATTCCACCACGGTAGTAGTACACTGAATGGTAAAATATCGAAGTGTGGTTTAGCGCACTCAAGTAAAGTATCGAGATGTTTATAAAGATACTCCATATAGCGTATCGAAGTGTAATTTATAACGCTTCGGTATAGTGTGTATTTTATGTGGTACTCTACAAAATCTTATCGAGGTGTTCTGAAGATATTCTTGTAAGAATATGATTATTGCCAGGATCAGACTTAGGTCAATGTTATGGATTTGACTTAGGAATTTGTAACAGGTAGAGTGGTGTTCGAGTTACACCCTCCCCCCCCCCCCCCTCAAACTTTCAATTTGCACTTCCCCAACCTTTCAATTTATTTTTCCAACCCATTTTGGCGCCCCCTAAGGTCGGCGCAAGGGGACATATGTTCCCCCCCCCCCGCCCCCCTCCTCGCTACGCTACTGCCACACACACATATAAATATGTAATATGACATAGCTTGTTGTCATTCATAACTATACACACTTTATTGTCTAGCTTTGGAAATTTATTCTAGAAATTATTGCAGAGAAATCTGGCCAGCTGATCTAGCGATATATGTGTTGTGGATAGGCCCCTAAGTGTTGTTTGTTTTGTTGTTGTTTTTTTAATTACATTTTTGATGATTGTTTAACAACACCTGAGTTTAGTGGTGTTACACAACCAGTGTTTGTTTCTTGTTTTTTAATTACATTTTTAACGAGTGTATAACAACAGTTAGAACTACGAAATCTATGCACCTTGGGGCACACGACATAGCTCGTCCATTCACCGCTCGTTAAAATAGAATTAATTCTCGCCCAGTCTCGTGTATCGCCGTCCACCAATGGGATGTTTCGTTTCACATCGTTAGCGACGGAGCTACGTGACATTGGTCTCACGAGGGCCGTGCTACCTGCTTCATCCCCCCCCCCCTCTACACATGCATGGTATGCGGCACGTGACGTAACAATTTTTGACACGCGTACACTTGTCATAATCAGGGAGACATGTCAGTGATGTGTGTCGGTTGTCATAATCTGGGTAAAATGTCAGTGATGCGGATCGGTAGCTCGGAGATTTTGGCGTTTGGAGAATTCTGACAAGGGAGGCTAGTCTATCTACGACGGGCGATTCGAATAACAATTCCAATCACACAATACAACAGGACTTTCAATAACACATTGAAGATTTCTCTGAAGGATTTGAGGAGAGCTTTTTTCTCTCAAATTTTTATTGAAATACTATGAGGACCATTCCGAGTTTTTATTTTATTTTTATTTTTTTTTTTTTTTATTGCGTCCACAAAAAATATGTCGCTTCGCAAATCTTGAAATAATAATTTAACCCACTTCCCATCGTAAATTTCAGCTGAAATTAGCCAAAGTGGTAGATCTTCGATGAAAATTCAAGAATATAGTTGTTTTTTTAATCTAATCATGTAGACAATGTAATTTAAACAAGTAATCAGTTACTGTATTCGATAATAAAAGGGGAGATAACAAGATTAAATAATTGCGATCGCTTGGCCAGAGGGTGTAACGTATTCATGCTTGGCTGATTTCGTGTCCTATCGACGACTACGAACTAACTAGGGGCAGATACTCAATTTTAGAGATCACAAGCTACTGGACAGATGTTAACGCAAATATGTTTAGTTGTTGTCAATGTAGATGAAACTTTATTTTGAACGAATGATTATAAGTCACACCTAAAATAAATTTTCAAAAGAAAAGACCTTTATAATATTCACAAAACATAAAAAAAAAGGTTTTAAAAATTTAAAAAAAAAGGAAAAAATGTACCAGAAAGTAAAAACTAAATTTAGTTTGGTGTAACCTTACTAAACCTATATGCTGGTATGAGTAAATAATAAAAGCCTGGGCGCTCAATGCTGAAAATTAACCAAGGTCTTATATTAATAATATGCTATTATAAAACATAAACATAAAAACTAACTCCATATAAAATGGAATACATTCACCAAGTTTAGACAATATTTTGATAAAACTTATTTTCTCTGACACATTTTCTGACAATATTTTAAGGAAATTTTATTTCTCTAATACTTTTTTCTAACGATATTTTGAGGACATTTTATTTCTCTTTTTTTTCTAACGATATTTTGATGACATTTTATTTCTCTAATACTTTTTTTTTTCTAACGATATTTTGAGGAAATTTTATTTCTCTAATACTTTTTTTCTAACGATATTTTGATGACATTTTATTTCTTTAATACTTTTTTTCTAACGATATTTTGAGGACATTTTATTTCTTTAATACTTTTTTTTTCTATCGATGTTTTGAGGACATTTTATTTCTCTAATACTTTTTTTTCTAACGATATTTTGAGGACATTTTATTTCTTTAATACTGTTTTTCTAACAATACTTTGAGGACCGTTGAAAAATTCTTGAAGTCCAGATAATCCCCCACAAGGCCACAGAGAGTGTAAATAAGATAAACACCTGGCACAGTGGCTTCACAAGGCACAAGTTCTCCCCAACAAATTATTTACACCAAGCTTCAGGAAGGGGGGATTACTACTGACCGTCTGCTTAATGTCTGCGTCTGTCTGCACACACGTCACTTCCTGGTTGTGCAGACGACTGGATACTCGCGCCATTTTGTGTAAACGAAAGTCGGTTAGGGTTAGGTATCTCAGTACATTATGATACTTAGGGCGATGTATATTTTAAAACATAATTTACTGCAATAAGTAACATACATTATAGCGTATGTTTACGAAATTATAAGTACCTTGTGAGATATAAGTATAAATAGAGCAGGTAATAAAGAGGGCAATAGTTATTATAATTTAAAAAATCCTCTTTAGACCTAGCAATCCATCGGGCAGATGAAGTAGGGTTCATATATTTCTTGACCTCGCTATATTAAGGGATAATGTAGTCAGCACTATGCCCAGCGGCTTTTATGTTCCCTAATGTGGGTTAGGTACCCATCAGAGCTGAGTGGTCTCAGAGATTTTCTATTGACTTTCATCTAGATTCGAACTCGAGACTTTGGGGTTAGCTTGTTTCGCCCTTAGGCCACACCGTTCCATAAAGGTTGTGTAACTGGCTAATTATCCAGACGCTACCAGCGCTGTTACTTATCTTTGCGTTATCAAAATGTAATAATTATCTCCCCTTAAACTAGCACACCAACAGAGAAAGCCTTTTAAATTTTTCAGCGTCGTTTCCCTTGTTGCCACTCCCAATTTGTCAACAAGGGGAGATAAACTCGGACAAGGGTCGAAAAATGATAACACGTCTAAACACATTATCCCCCCTACCTCCCAGCCCATGGATAACACCCTAGCACAGTTACTCCCGTATAAATAGAAGGTACTTTACTCAGTGTATCTAGTCTTGTTTGTTTTGGTCGTCTGGTCTTGGTGCCAAAATTACAAGACAGACTTTGGAAGTCTGGGTGTCAATTTAGAAGTCTGTTAAATAAAATTCTGTTTTTCTTCTGTCTAGTGTGAGTCAGGTTGCCAGAGTTAGAAGCCAGATTTATGAAAGGATGGTTTATGCTGTTTTTTAGAAGTTACATGTGCTAAAAGTTAGTGTAGTAGAATGTTAGTTGTATGAGGTATTTAGCAACCAGTGTTGCTGGGTCAGTACCAAATCTAGTTTTCAAATAAACATACATTTCAAATTATATATATATATATATATATATATATATATATATATATATATATATATATATATATATATATATATATATATATATATATATCAATACGAATATATATATGTATATATATATATATATATGTATGTATATATACATACATATATATATATATATATATATATATATATATATATACAAATATATACATATATATATATATATATATATATATATATATATATATATATATATATATATATATATATATATATATATATATATATATATATATATATATATTTATATATATATATATATATTTATATATATATATAAATTTTTGTATGTTAGAAAACTTTGAAAACTATACGTTTACGATCTTATATCTGTGTATAAATTAATTGAAAATTTAAGGGAATTCGAAGCTTTTTGTCCCTTGACCATCCTATTTTTTTATTTGATATAATTTACTTGAACTAATTTACAAAATTTTATACTTGCGCTTTCAAATAAATCATATTTTTAGATTGCATCCCTTCGTCTGTTACTGAAAAGTTGAATCATAGTAAAATATGCAAACACTGTTTGATTGCCTCCCTTTAGGAGTTTGTTTACATTTCCGACTTGGTGAGGAGTTACATCCCTCTAGCGATGAGACAGTACGTCACAACATGGCCGCGACTAAAAATAGATCATTAGGCTAATCATGTGACTGGGCCGTCAGCAGACAGTGGATAAACAAGTAGACTGGGCCACATTGTGGGAAGGGAACTCGATGGTGGGGGTGGGGGTTGAAGGGGTGGGGGGCAATAAAATAAATACAGAATATAATAAAAATAAACATCACCAGCTATGAATAGTATTTATATTGTTAAGTTGGATGGACAGTCTTTACCAGAAAGCAGTATAAAAGTCAAATATGCCTATGAATTAGACTTTATTTTTTGAATACTATTTTTTAATATTCTCAACAAAAAACTGATGCGTGGTTCAGAAATATTGGTGTGGGGAGAGGGGGGGGGGGGTCTTAAAGATATAACAAGCCCGGTTGTCACATGGGTCCAAGATTAGGCTAAGGCCAGGATTGTTTACGACAGGGCCCAAATGTCACAGGGGGGCCCAGATGTCACATTGGCTGGTTGTCACATGTCCTGGTTGTCACAAGGGCTAGTTGTCACGTGGTATGGTTGTCATAAGGGTTGGTTGTCACATGTTCTGGTTGTCACAAGGGCTAGTTGTCACATGTCCTGGTTGTCATTAGGGTTGGTTGTCACATGTGGTTATCATACGGTCTAGTTGTCACAAGGGGCTCTGATGCCACTGACAACCCCAGATTGATCTAGTCCAGGCTCCATACACGGGTGAGATTATCAGCATTATCTTATGGCCACTTCTACATACATAGCTTCGGGCTTAGGATTTGTTATAGGGCTGGTAAGTAGGTCACCGACCAGTTCTACGGCTCAATAAAACCTGCATAAGCCATTGAACTGGTTGATGACCTACTTACCAAGCCCCATAGTGTAAGATTAGCTATGGTTACGTCAGGATAATCAGTTAGTGTCGAAATTCGTTTATAAATTTTAACTTTCGTCCCTATTATAACCGATACATCATCTAAGAAAATGAGTTCAAATGTTCATAATGTGTATGCCCTATCTATATAAAGGTCTTTTATCACCTGATCTAAGCTTCATTACTGTAGCGAGGAGAAGTAACACAGCATTAAAGAACGGAACCTTCCTGCTGAGATAACATTTTTCTAAACCGCTCCTCGATGCGAAACACGAGCAAAAAAAACTCAACTGCGAATGTTTAAGTCATTTTATAAGTTAACACTACACGCATTAAAACGGCATCGCTCGGCTATTAAAATACGATGTTAAATTTTTAATGGAACTATCAATGCTAGCTTTAAAAGATTATCGTTAGGGTTATTGACTCTAAATAGTTTAACCGAGTTGTCGGTCTTTCGGTGAAGGCGGCGTTACTCCTGTGACCTGGACTCTAAATGGGAGGTAATTTGTTCAAAGCGTTTTATTTGCTTTGATGTTTTGGTGTATTTTGGTTAATACACAGGGTGCTGTTATTTGTATAGCAATCACGTAAATACGCTATTTTTTATAATTTAAAAATAAGCATTTTTTTTTCAAAGATGTGTAGATCTTGTTTTATAAAGTTTTAAAATAGAGACTTCAAAATATATTATTTTGTTTAAAGTTAGAATAAAAGTACATTTTGAACAGAACAACATTTGGAATGATTCGGTGTGGCTTTTAAGATTTCAAGAAATGATGTGTATGAGCAAATGGTAGTCCCATATATGAACTTTCACATTTGGTGGTCTTTCCACGTTTCTTTAGGCATGCACTGTCAAGACGTTGAGTAACCAATGTTTTTCCCCGTTTGTGCCTAAGACACATGGGGCAGGCAAGGAGCTGGGTGGAATCAGGGACCCGGATTCGAACTCGAAACTCTCGGGTTAGTAGTCTAGCCCTCTACCTCTAGACCAGGCCGTCCCATAAATAATTTAATCACCAGCAAAATTTCACCGTCCACGGGGATATTGCTGTCAGACTCGTCAGGGTGGGGAATCGTGACTAACACTCTCATGTGTCCATCGACCTCAGGAAAAGTACCAGCAATCAGAACCCGATAGCCCTATAGACCTTGAGCTACTCAGAACCAAATAGCCCTATAGATCCTGTGCAACTCAGAACTTAAAGCCCTATAGACCTTGTGCTACTCAGAACCCAGTAGCCCTACAGACGTGCTACCCAGAATACAATAACCTATAGATCCTGTGCTAATCAGAACCTAATAGCCCTATAGACCCTGTGCTACTCAGAACCCGATAGCCCTATAGACCTTGTGCTACTCAGAACCCGATAGCCCTATAGACCTTGTGCTACTTAGAACCCAATATCCCTATAGATCATGTGTAACTCAGAAACCAATAGCCTTATAGATCCTTACTACTCAGAACCCAATAACCCTATACACCCTGTGCTACTCAGAACCTAATAGCTCCATATATACTGCGCTATTCATAGACCGTCTTCTAACCAGAACACATTGTAGCTCCTGACTCCTATCCCATTTGTCTAACATGCATCCTATATTTGACTCTAGAATGCGATGTATTTAACATCACTATTCATACGCCAGCCTTTCATACAGCCGCCCTCACCCCCCTATCTTGTCTGTGGCAACTCTTATCTACCCCCACATAGCGTACATCATAATCAACAACCTCAACCCCCCCCCCCCCCATCCCCCTCCATCATCACCCTGCACGTAACCTATCAAATATCTGACATCCGATTTGGTCACGTGACCACGGTCCTGCCAGTAGAATCCTCACCCCCGGGCCACAATCAAGGGGGTGGAATCTCAATTAGCGTGATGACCCCTGGTGCCGGTACCTGATAGCAGACGTCAAGCGGGGGAGTACTCACACTGTGTGATTACAGAACAAGGTGTCGCTGGGTCACGGTATTTAGCTGGACTGCTATGTCTAGCTGTATCGTGGGCTGGCGGTATTTAGTCGTGTCTCGGCATTGTTGACTGGCGGTATTTGGTTATGTCTTGGTATTGTTGACTAGCGGTATTTGGTTATGTCTTGGTATTGTTGACTAGCGGTATTTGGTTATGTCTTGACATTGTTGACTGGCGGTATTTAGTTGTGTCTTGACATTGTTGACTGGCGGTATTTAGTTGTGTCTTGACATTGTTGACTGGCGGTATTTAGTTGTGTCTTGACATTGTTGGCTAGCGGTATTTAGTTGTGTCTTGACATTGTTGACTGGCGGTATTTAGTTGTGTCTTGACATTGTTGACTGGCGGTATTTAGTTGTGTCTTGACATTGTTGACTAGCGGTATTTAGTTGTGTCTTGACATTGTTGACTGGCGGTATTTAGTTGTGTCTTGACATTGTTGACTGGCGGTATTTAGTTGTGTCTTGACATTGTTGACCAGCGGTATTTAGTTGTGTCTTGACATTGTTGACTGGCGGTATTTAGTTGTGTCTTGACATTGTTGACTGGCGGTATTTAGTTGTGTCTTGACATTGTTGACTGGCGGTATTTAGTTGTGTCTTGACATTGTTGACTAGCGGTATTTAGTTGTGTCTAGGCATTGTTGACTGGCGGTATTTAGTTGTGTCTAGCTGCATCGTGTGCCTACGGTATTTAGTTGTGTTTTGACATTGTTGACTAGCGGTATTTAGCGAGGCCGATGAAGATGTCACGAAATATGAAGGACGGAGAAACAAATTCCGGGGTTGCTTGAGTGATGAGATGAGAGACGGACGAGTTAGGATAACGACGACTCTCTTTGTATCATGTGCATGACATAATGTGAGTTGAAAGAGCTCTTGAACTAAAAATAAAATATTGTTAAACGTAATTATAATTTGGTTGCGCTGGTTCCAGGAAAATCTCATGAAGAAATCATATGGTCAGTAGAATAAGGGTCATAATTAACCCTAATCGGATATGCCTCCTCCAAGTTAATCTGTGTATCGATTACGTCTGAATCGACTCGATGACGCCATGTATTCAAATCAAAGATGTGTGCGTTATCAGTTTTCGAACTAATCGTTCATGTTTTTGACAGGTTGCTCTACCGCCTAAACCAAAACTGTTCGGTATTACTAGTCATATGTATTGACCACAGCTATATGTAACATTCTCATATGTATTGACCACAGCCATATGTAACATTCTCATGTATTGACCACAGCCATATGTAACATCTCCATATGTGTTGATCACAGCCATATGTAACATTCTCATATGTGTTGACCACAGCCATATGTAACATTCTCATATGTGTTGACCACAGCCATATGTAACATTCTCATAAGTGTTGACCACAGCCATATGCAACATTCTCATATGTGTTGACCACAGCCATATGTAACATTCTCATATGTGTTGACCACAGCCATATGTAACATACTCATAAGTGTTGACCACAGCCATATGTAACATTCTCATATATGTTGACCACAGCTATATGTAACATTCTCATATGTGTTGACCACAGTTATATGTGTTGACCACACCCACATGTAACATACTAGTGTATCCCTGAAATTGCCAAGAAAACAAATTGTGTGTTCAATGACACCACTGCCCGTTTCGGGGTAGGCCTAGGCCTAGTACCGATTTAATCCACAAATGGATTTCAAGACATGTGCCATGTATGTGTAGGCCTGTATCCCACCCCTCCTCACTCTAATACCAGGAGTCCATTATACAACAACATCCGTGTGTCTAAACCTTCATTTGTTGTTCTTTCTAGAATTACTGTTGCAGATGTCTAAAAAAATATTCGGGGGTTTAAAAAAATACATTCACTTAATTAAAATTGTATTGGAGCAGCCACCATTTTATGAATTTAAAATAACATTGGAGGGGTCGCCGAAACTAGGCCTAATGCTGAATTTATGTTTACTCCACTGAAAGACACGCATAACACGTGACCATGGCTTGTCCAATCGCTTAACTCTAACCTAGTTCCAGCTTAAGGTGTTATTGTTTTAAAAATAAAAACATCATCCGTGAGTTAATCCACCGGACAGTCCACTTGATAATCCACCGGATAATCCACCGGACAGTCCATTTGATAATCCACCGGATAATCCACTTCTCGATCCACCGGACAGTTCACTTATAAATACACTCAACAATTCACTTTTTAATCCACCACATAATCTATTTGTCGTTCACCGCACGGTCAACTTGTCAGTCCACTTGTCAATCCATCGTACAATCCACTTGTTAATCCAGCGGACAATCACTTATCAATCCTTATGAAAATCATTTATCAATCTATCAGACAATTCACTTGTCAATCCACCGGACAATCCACTTATCAATACACACGACAATCTACTTCTTAATCCACTGGATAATCCACTTGTCAATCCACCATACATACCACCTGGCGATTCATTGGACAATTTATATAACAATTCAATCGGCAAATCAACCGAACAATCCACTTTACAACTATCTCAACAGTAAATATGACAATTACAAGGAAAATCGGTCGGAAAATATACCTGCCAATCCATTGGATAAAAATCAAACAACCGAATAATCTACCTAACAACTCACTAGGCAATACATAAACAATCCATCGGGCAATCTACTTGACCATCCACCAGAAACTCCACCTGACAACCCACAAGCAACTCCACCGGACAATCCATCTGAAACTCCACCCGACAATCCACCAGAAACTCCACCGGACAATCCATCGGAAACTCCACCGGACAATCCACCAGAAACTCCACTGGACAATTAATCAGAAACTACACAGGACAATCCTCAACCATCCAAGCCTACCATCTAAGACACTGGTCACTGTACTGGTCACTTTAACCCTCCGGCCGATGCACGTGCTGACCGCACCGACTCACCTACCAAAACAACCCTCAGTTTACAACAGTACACGCCATCCAGCGCCCCCTGTCAACGTAAACTGTTTTTACTGTTGTCCAGTGTAAACTGACCAGTGCTGAAGACATGTTTACATGCACTGAGGCAGGTTGCTAAACAAATGGGAGGTGCAGGTCCCCATACTGAGATATGCAGCTAGACTAGTCGAGGCGCCTGCTAGTTGTTTTTTCAAGATTTTTTTTAAAGGTAGACAATTCAACAGAAGTATATATTTTATTGGATTTAACATAAATATATTTTTTGTTAAACCTAATATAAATATATCTTTCATTAAATCTAAAATACATATATTTATTATTAAATCTAACAAAGATATCTTTAATTAAATCTAATATAAATATATCTTTTATTAAATGTAACATATATATATACCTTAAGAAATCTAACATAAATATATTTTTTAATAAATCTAACAATAATTATTTTCATTAAATAGTTTTTTTCTGCAATATAACATATGGTGCATGTAAAAAAAAAATAAAAAGTAGGCTACATCTGCATTACCACTTGACGGTAGAAGTAAAATTAAAACTTGTATACAAAAAGTTTAGTTGTTTGTACGCTTTACAAAACAGCGTAAGGCAAGGGTCGGTAACCTTTTAAGACGAAGAGCCAAAAGTTACAATTTTCAAAATTTCCCAGTTTTTTAAGGGCCACTAGCATTTCTATTTCAATATTTTATTATTAGATTAGGACTAGGTAAATAAATGTGATTTGTTATTTAAAATAAATAGCTTTAACTATGATTTGTTATTTAAAATAAATAGCTTTAACTATGACATAATATGTATTCATATATAAACACACATTTTTCGCCAAAAGAATAAACTTAGTAATCAAATAATATAACTATAAGACTTTCCCAGTCCACTTTAGAAGCTGTTGACTTTTTTTTATTTCTTTACGGACAACACCGGCTCAAGAGGTGCACAAGCTGCTGTCAACTGTCCGTATACTTTCTACTGCACATATTCTCAATTATTCTCAATGTTCTCTGATAAGTGTTTTAATTCTGTTTAAAGTTGTTTTTCTTTGCATTATGATATTTGATATGCGTTTTGAAAATGAAATAACATAATTATTATTTGTGCAAGGAGCTGGAGAGCCGCATCTTGACAGCTGGAGAGCCGCATGCTGCTCGCGAGCCGCAGGTTGGCCTAAGGTACAAAATTGTGGAAAGTATTTAGCATTCTTGCATTTCTTTATGCCAAGTTTATGCTGTATCTTGTATTCTTGGCAACACACGAGAAAGATATTTGAAAAGTAGACATGTCCTCTAATTTCAGTAGTGTTAATCGTTCATGAACTTAGACCATGGAAACAGTGAGACACTTGAGATATGAGACCACTTCTTAACACCTGTATTAATTATGTTGGAGTATGGCCACTGAAAGTTAGAAGGGTTTAACCAAAGTTTATAAATTATATAATAGTTGTCAGATTACCCCTAAAGGCCGATTGGGGCTTAATGCTAATCGAGTGGTTCTTAGCCAGGGGTTCGACAGAGGTCGACACACACCCGACTACTAGAGTTCACGATAGGGTTCTTGTCGGTGATGACGATAGAACTATTAAAAAGGGTTCGGTGAATGTGGATATGAGAGTGGAGGGGTTCAGTACCTCCAAAATGGTTAAGAACCACTGTGTTAGTCTGTATTTGCTTACTGCGTTTAGTTGATGATTTTGATAGACTGCTTGTAATTGATTGAAGGTGTGAAAATCTTACTAATGAATGAAACGTAACAGTGCTTTAGATAGCTCTATTATTTGATGGGTTGGTAGATGGTTTTTGTTGATTTATAAGTGTGTGGGTTTCTTGTGTGGATACTTTGATGGATTGTTTAGTGGATTATGTAAGTATTTGTTAAAAGGATTCTTCAATGGATTGTTTAATGGATACATTGATGGTTTGTTTCGTTAGTTGGCCTATTTCGTGGATCGATACGTTACTTGATTAGTGTATCGATTACTTGATTGACTTTATAAATTGACTATATGTTGGTTAGGTCTATCGCTATGAATGGTCGACAGATTTTGTTTATTTAAATGCTCAGTGTATTGAATTTTGCAGAGGCGTAGCGACCCTTCCCGGCGCCCGGGGACAAACTTTCGATTTGGCGCCCCCCCCCCCCTTCGGGAGCAAATTTTCAATTTGCACCCCCCCCCTCAAACTTTCAACGTGCACCCCCCCCCCTCAAACTTTCGATTTGCATACCCCCCCCCCCCCCCTCAAACTTTCAATTTGCACACACCCCCCTCAAACAACTGTTTATAATGCAAAAATGCAGCTAAAATGACATTTTAATTTGTTTTTACAACCCATTTTTGCGCCGCCTAAGGTCGGTGCCCGGGGACATATGTACCCCCCTGCCCCCCCCCCCCCCCCATCGCTACGCCTCTGGAATTTTGTATAAACTTTGAATATTGGTGATGTGTTGATTCATGACGAAAATTATTAAACACGTGATGGATAAGTTAGTACATCAATTGGCTAGCCTAACTAGCAGGCCTAAGCCTAATCACTCAGTCCCAGATCACGTGACAATCTAGGCTACATAATTAAGCCCACCTGATCTCACCTAACGTAACCTCAGCCACCTACAAGACCAAATGCCAACGCTCTCTGCCAGTAACAACATAGATTTGGGTTGTATAAACACACTGGGGCTGGACGGGCGATCATCATTTGTTGACACGCTCATAATTAATGACGCTCTGCTGATTGATGGCTATACAGAGCTGGGCGAGTTTCGTGAAATCGGGTCCGGTCGTTGTTTTTAAGTTGAGCCTCGGCAACAACGCATTGTGAACTCGGCTGGAGTGTGTTGCTATTGTCATCAGTATTGCGCATGCGTGTATGCATATATATGTGAGTGTGTGTGTGTGTGTGCGTGTATGTAGAACAGGTAATCTGCTGCAACGTTTAAAGTTCGAAATTAAAAACGATAATTATGTTACATTTGTTACCAGATTTAGAATGATTATCTTTTTTTACTGTTTTAGCCTCTTTTTTCAATTCCATCAATATACAAACTTGCTTGCATGGGGCATCAGCCTTCTCTTTTAGAGTTTTTAGCGCAATTTCCTTACAGGAATTGCGATTATTAACTCGTTCTGAACGGATGTGTGTCCGATGTGTGTCCGATGTGTGTCCGCAGCTTTAAGTCGTATCTCCTCCTCAACGAAGTAATATCGAGGACTAGTTCCAAAAGCAAATATGTTAAGCAAGTTCCGAGGATGATTGTGGGCCAAAAAAATTCCCGGAATTCCTTCCTGGATTTCCCGGAAAAGCCTAAAAACCTCGAAAAAAATGCAGTTTTTGGCCCATATCTCGGCAACCAGACCACTTAGCGACTTACCAATCGATTCCTGCCATAATTTAGAACAATATTGCCGAAGAAAGTTTTCAAAAGTATCCTTTCGTTCAGTCACAAAAAATTAATTAAGGAAATTGCGCTTAAATTGTCACTAGACTTTTTATTAACTTGTTTACAAAAGGATGTACAGGGTTAATCTCGGGTGATTTTGGCTGCCATATAGCCCATAGTGCCTGTGTCTCTTAGGGCTTGTGCTTTCAATATTCTCTCCATGTTTGCTGACCTGTCATACTGAGTTGTGACAATACAGCCAGGAGGTATCACTACCTATTTGATACAACCAACCTTTCTACTTTCGTATCCAATACTTCGTCCATCACTTTACATAGTACTTCCTGTTGGCCCTAGGTTCTTCCAAACGTTTTTTCACAGGCCAAGCCTCATATAGCGACACAAACTAAATTCATACCCTCGTATTCTTTCAGCTGCTACACAGAGTATTCATCAATGGGAGCATTTATGTCAATCAGCTCATATCCTCTCTTCTTAACTCTTTCAAGAAACACAGAATCCTTAACAGATTCTGTTTCACCTATAATGTATTAGCTCTCTGTTTGATTTTCTTTCATTCTGGTTTGTAGTCTTTAAATGATGTTAACTCATCACCGGAATAAGATATGTAAAACATCATGGCATCTACTAAATTCTTCCTGTTTGCACTGACTTCATGGACTTTCCTCTTTTGGATCCTTTTTATTAGCAATTCTATCAACCTGATTTTTTTATTCCAGTTTGTCTAGTCTGTATCTTGTATTTGTAGGAGTTCTGCTTTCTTGTGCTTCCTCTACCAGCTTTTCCTCAATTCAAATGATGTTTCTCGTGTTTAAACATGAGCAGTATAGATATACTAGATCTACTTAGACCAGGGGTCGGCAACCTTTTGAAGCGTAAGAGCCAAAAGTTACAATTTTCAAAATTTCCCTGGTTTTAAAGGGCCACTAACATTTTTTTTATTTCAAATATTTTATTTTTTTATTAAGATTATTAGTATTTGTTCAAGGAGCTGGAGAGCCGCATCTTGATATCAAAAGAGCCGCATGCGGCTCGCGAGCCGCAGGTTGCCGACCCCTGACTTAGACTGATCTGTCTGTCCTCAACTGCTTTGCTCATTGACGCTAAGCGTAGTAAGGCTGTTGGTTAAATTCATGTGTCCTGTTCTCGCGAGGGTTTCGCGATATCAGGCTTCGGGCGTTAAAGCAATTAACAAGCTACTCCGTAATGTCAGACTATCGTGTGCTGAATTGACAATGGCCATCTTTGCCACCGAACATGACTGTAACTCGGTCACGCAATTGTCATTACTTGAGTATTTTGGAGTTGATGACAGCCAGAAAAAAATAGCTTAACTCTTTGTGGAAATTCATTTATAGCCCATTAATCTTCAAAAATGCGCCCCTTATTTAAGAAAATTAAAAGTACAAAAAAATATGGTTTAACTTTATTTCATTTCATTTTAGAAATATTTAAAAATAATTGTATTAATAATTGATGTGTTGTTGTAACTGTATGTAAATTATGTACGTTTTGTCTTGTATGGTTAAAAAATATCAAATTGCTTTTTTTTTCAAAAAAAAAAAAAAAAGAAAGAAAGTAAGTAATGTGTCCCGCTTGTCTTAGGGGAGTTAACTCGAAAGGAAATAAGAATAACTCTAATATGCTCCTGTTATTTTTCAAGAAATTTCAGCACTTTTTATATTTAGACCAGAATGTTAGAAGTGTGTATGCTCGTTTCTAGAACACATAATCGCGGTACGTGATGAATACCTTCCTGTACACATCGTTATCGTCAAATTACCGGTCAAAACAGAAAGTATGATTACGATTTTGAAGCGTATGGAGAAAACTTTTATTTAAATGAAAAAATAACAAACCATACAGCTGTAATTAAAGAATAACTACTCGACAAACCTCTTTTTTATTTTATTTTTTTATTTTTGCTGAAGTCTTTATGTCGAAACAGAAGTGTTTATGATTAGTATTTGTCATGTAGGCTAAATAAAATAAAAAGAGTTTTTTTCTACTGATTGGTTTGGCTGCATGGTGCGGCATGTGGTGCTTAATTGTTGGTTAAGTCACGAGTCCGAACTTCAGGTACATTAGAGCCGCTAGCCAGGGACGGAGACCCTTCTACTAAAGAAAAATCCTAAATGAAACTTGTAGATTGTTCTTGATGGATAAAAGCAGATTGAAGTGTGAGTCAAGAGCTATTTGGCGTGTAACGATGTTGCTACACGACACACATTAATATCTGAAAGAAACACTGAGATTATCCTTGAGCTTAAAGCCCAATATTAATCTTATAAACAATAGCAGCTTTGTATCAGATGTGTATATCTTAAACTCGCAATCTTTAAGTGTTGATAATCAGCAAATAGAATATAATCTCAAACAAGAACAGCAAAGTGTAAGCTTGATTTTGGTCACTGAACATCTAAACAAATAACAGCCCGCATATAAAAATGTATATTTATGGAACGGCGTGGCCTAGCTGTGGAGCGCTAGACTGCTAACCCGATAGTTTCGAGTTCGAATCCGGGTTCAAGTTAGTGGAACGTCCCTGATTCCACCCAACTCCGATGGGTAAGCCTACCTTATTTACGTTAGGGAAACCAAGGCGATAGGGCATAGTGCCGACAACATTATCCCTTTATATGCCGAGGTCAAGAAACAAATGAACTCCACTTCATCTGCACAATGGATCGCTAAATCTAATGAGGAGAGTTTACTTTACCAAATAAAAAAGTATGACCTTAATCTTTATCCATTACATCAAGTCATAAACTTTATTTTATCCAAAAAGAAACGTGTCCTGAATGTAAAATTTTTGAATTAATCTAGCAGTTAAATAATTAATTTATTATAGATCCAGTATGATAAATCTTCAGCAAGCTACTATTTTATAAAATACAACGTTTATAATCTATAATAAATAATATTAAATATACTGTGTTTTTGTTCGAATTTCTGTTGTTGTTTCTTTTTTGTCATAGTTTAAACGCTTCTAACTGTACGTTCTTTAACTTCTGTTGGAAGCCGAAGTGTTTAACTACAGATAAGAATGTTTTAAATCTCCAAGGACCCGCCCAAACTTCCTGTTGGCACACTTACAAGTCGCATGTGAGTACCAGGAACGTGCAATGCCAGATAGTTCCACGGTGCCAGACATTGCCAGATAATTCCTCGGTGCCAGACATTCCTTCAAACTTGCCACGACGTCGTCTGCAACTCGACGGATTCACGCGCCCTGACGTCACCCGCTAAACCATCCAATCAGACCTCGCCTTGCCCTGTTCGTCTAAGCCCGGCTTCGCCCGGTGCCATCGAGATTCCCATCCATTGGCGGATGCTGGTGTGCCATGCGGTTTCCTGAAAATGAGTGGGCGTGGCTTGGCACGTCATTAGCCAGTCATTTGTCAATTTCTTCAACTCGTTATCGAGCCAATTGAAGGCACGGAATATCCTGGCAAGCGGAGGGAAGAAATCTACAGCTCTGGCCAGGTACGAGATAGACTTCGATGTGCACGGACGTACACGAAGCGGCTCTGGAAATCTTTCTTAGTCTCAGAGGACGATAGTGTTTAAGAGATTATTATCCGTTTTCTTTTAAGGAGAAACAAAAATATATTTTTTTCCATTTTTTTTTGTTTTGATTTGGAGAAGCCGTAGACTCGATGTTATAGTGTGTTTAAAAAAAAAAGCGGAAGATCTAAACCAATCAAATCTCGATGTGCGGGTCACGAGGGTGAAGTTGATGGACCTTTCTAGTCCTTTGTCACCTCGTGCCAAAGACTTCAGCATCGCTTCTCTCATGTCTGGTCCTGGCGCCCTGCACCCCCTTCTCGACCACAGCGGCGCACTCGTCAACGGCTCGCAGTCTGGTGGTGCTAGCGCTGGTAGTGGTTGTGGTAGTGGTCCTGGGATAGCGTCGCAAAGGACCACGGACTGTGTGTACGATTGGCCACCAACTACTGCGTACAACTCGTCCATCAACTCAATGGAAGGTAAGACAACCTTAACAAAATACAACACGCCGTTTTATTAAGTCTAGGTGTGAAGCGGCCAGAGTTTCTTCCAGGCATCTCTTCGGGGGGGCTTCGCCCCCCCCCCCCCCCCCGAAAATTTTTTACCGCCCCCCCCCGAACGAAATGAAATTTATATAATTTATATAGAAAATATATACTTTTAACAGTGTCCGCCCCCCCCCCCCCCGAAGAAAGTTTACCGCCCCCCCCCCGAAGATTTCAAGTGCCCCCCCGGAGAAAAAAGTCTGGAAGAAACACTGGAAGCGGCTTGCTTCTAAATCCAGGTGGATACACCTAATTTTATAAAGTAAACATTCAAAATTACTGTGGAAAAGTTTATATCTAGATTTAGATCTAGATCTAGAATCTAGGATTAATTATTGTTTAAAATGTTTAAATTGATGTCCTGAATCACTGTACATTAGATTGATGTAGATCTAGATCTAGATCTAGATCTAGATTTAATATAAAATGTGTAGGACAATATATTATGTTTATAATAATATAGATTCTAGATCTAATCGTTATTAATCATCGAATATCAAATCAGGCCTGTATTTTGTATTTAATAATAGCGATCTTTACGTAATGTTGCTGCAAATAAATACTCCGGATAAAAGAGCTATGGGCCTAAGCTAGAGCAGATTTAGAATTTTAAAATGAAATATTGGTTGAGCGTATTCTATACAATTTAGATCTCTAGTTATGTAGGCCTATAGGCCTACTATAAAAGTCCTAAGGGTTGTTTTTTTTTTACTAAAAATCTACCGCTAATTGGCTAGATCAATTAGATCTAGATCTAAATCTAGATCTAGACTAGATTCTAGTATGTGGTCTAGCATACCGAGTTGTGAAAAGTTTAAAACATTCAAGAATTTAAATTACATTAAAATATATGACTTTTTCTGTGTATGCACCAATTAGAATTATACAATAATGTTACTAATGTACACTCATTAAACTTAAAACAAGTTGTTAAATGCGTATAATTAAATATTAATTATAATTAAAAATTGTATTTGACACAAGAACATGCGATTGAAATTATTGTGTTCACGTTTTTGGGTGGCTTAACTGATTCTAGATCGAGATCTAGAGATCTAGATCTAGAAATCTAGATAGGTCTAGATCTAGAAATATGACAACTTTATAATTCGACTGTTCACTAATCAGCATACACGTAACCCGATGTTTAAATAATGCCAAAGTTTGACAGTTCACAGTACTTTCTCTTATTAAAATAATTTATTTTAAACGTCTAGATCTATATCTAGATCTAGTATTCTACAATGTTACACTACCGCTTGGGGGGGGGGGGGGTACATAATTTCATAATTTATGTCCCCGGGCGTCGATCCTAGGGGCTCATTTCAGCTGCTATTTTGAATTATAAATTTAAAAAATATACGAAAGGGGGGGGGGGGGGGGGGGGGGCAAATTGAAAGTTTGTCCCCGGAGGGGTCGCTACGCCTCTGATGTACACCGTTCAAGGTAGAAATATAAAACCCACATAGTAAGCTGAAAATCCTGATTTCTTGTGATAAACAATCATGAATGAAAATCGCAATCCTGACTAGTAATGATGTCAGTATTACCTCCCACAATGGCGAGCTCAGCAAATGCAGTATTACATGACGCGCTAGATCAGCGTTGTTGATAGTACCGATAACTACAGCCGGGTAACTTGCTTCTAGTAATGCCATTCAACATTTACTTCGCATAAAGAATAATCAGTGATGTACAAGGGAACATGAGTTTGGGCACTTAAAGAGTAAAATAAAATGTGAACATTTGTTTTTAATTTTTCTATATAGTGAATCTGTTTGGTTTAACTAGATCTAGATCTATAAGTAAATCATTCTAAATAAAGTTTAAGTACCTTCATCAATGAATGACGGACGAAATGACAGACTAGGCTAATATGAGCATTAATTTATTCATTTTCTCCTACTGACACCTAGATCTACATACTACGTGGGTTGTTGTTTTTTTTATTTATTTATTGTTTTTTTGTTGTTTTTTTTGGAAAATGCTCATGACAGATTTGGAACACAAAAACTGAATAATACATAGAATCTATTTACTTTTACAATACTGTATTAAACTTTCGAATAAGCCTAAGTTTTATCGTATTAGGTTCCCCCCTCCCCCATCACAACGCCCATTCCCCCCATCAAACTTGCCACCCCGTCGTTAACATAAATAAAGATCTAGATCTACTAATTTACTCAATTACTGCGTTCTTTTAACCGTCATCCATCACGCCATCATTCCTAAAACAAAATAAAAACTCAAACCCTACAGTAAGCGGTATTCATCTATGAAATGCGATAAGGATTTCTGCAGATCAATGTTAAATCTTGTTACAGCAACCTGCATGCTCCAAACGCCATTAGGCAATAGCTTCATACTTTGCAACCATTCTTTTTTGTAAAAAAAAATTTAATACTTTTATTTTAGAAATAAAACAAGTAAAAAATACAATTCCATCAAAAAATTAGCTCATCACATTAAAACATCATTCAGTCCAGTGGCGTAGCGAGGTAGGGTGTCACCCGGTGCGGCACTTAATGGTGTCACCCCCCCCCCCCCCAGAGGCGTATCGACCCTTCCCGGGGACAAACTGTCACATTTTTTTTTATTTGGACCCCCCCCCCTCCTCAAATTTTTTATTTGCACCCCCCCCCCCCCCCCTCGAACTTTCGATTTGCACCCCCCCTCAAGTTTTTCTCTATATAGTTTGCTAATTTTTGCCTTGGTGTCACCCCCCCTAAATGGTGTCACCCGGTGCGATCCGCACCCCCCGCCCCCCCCCCCCTCGCTACGCCTCTGATTAAGGCCACACATAAAAACCATAGTATGCTTTTTAAATTAACTTTTCTTAAGATAATTTTGTTTTGAATTGCTTTTCAGTTATCCACTTTTGTTTTTCTGCTCTATTTACCAACAACCGTTGGTTTCTTATTTGAAAAAAAAAATCACACACATGCAAAAACTCCAGATTTGCAAAATATTCTTTTTTTTTGATGGCATTGTTTTTTTTTGGGGGGGGGGGGGTGTAACTGCTGCAATACATTTAACTTCTATACTCAGTGCAGATTCGTATTTGGAACTTCATAAAACATTCCCAGAAATGAAAGATTTATAGTTCTTAGATTGATCAATACTGGGATTTTTTTTCACTCTATATTTCCAAAGCTAGAAACTTATACTGAAGACTTTAAGGGCGGGGAGCCGATGATGCAGGCATGATGTAGGAATCTGGAACCACATTATAGAACTGGTACTAAAATAAAGACATTTATTTGTTAACGAGCTTAAATTACAAGTATTATTTACTATTTTCATCGTCTCTGACTTTACACCATAGTTCATGCCTGGTAATCGAATACACATCTTCCAACTATAAAGCCAGTCTAGTTGATTATTAGTACTCGAATACACACTTTCCAACTATAGCAGGGGTCGGCAACCTTTTGAGACGGAAGAGCCAAAAGTAACAATTTACACAAATTCCAAGTTTTTAAAGAGCCACCAACATAAATATATATATATATATATATATATATATATATATATATATATATATATATATATATATATATATATATATATATATATATATATATATATATATATTAAGCTAAGTATGTGTGTTTGTGTGTCTGTTTTTCTTTTACGCATTACTACTCCATTCATCCGATAGCCATGAAACTTTGGGAAGTTGTTGCGAATTCACCTGGGGAGGTTTCTTCGAAAAAAAGTTTTTCAAATTCGCAGGAGTGGCGCCCAGGCATGGCGCGGTTTACTTTTCCTCTATATACGGTATATAGAAAATAGAAGTCGATTGCGGAATGACACCCTTCATCCGATCATCATGAAACTTAAAGGAGTTGATTAAAACACTCCAGTAGAAGTTAGTGCAAAAAATCATATTTTAAATTTCGGAGGGTGCAATTTTTCTCTACATACTGTAAAAAAAAAAGTCGGATGCGGTTCGACCAGAGTTTCTTCCAGGCAAATTTCTACCGCCCCCCTCCCCCCCCCCCCCCCGAACGAAATGAAATTTATATAATTTATATAGAAAATATATACTTTTAACAGTGTCCGCACCCCGAAGAAAGTCTACCGCCCCCCCCCCCCCCCCGAAAATTTCAAGTGCCCCCCCCCCCCCCCCCCGGAGAAAAAAGTCTGTAAGAAACACTGATTTTAAACAGCGCAATGGGTTGCTATAGTTGCACACTAAATCGAATCCGGCGCGTCCAAAGTCTCTGCAGGGTGCCCAGGGCTATCCTGCGAGCACTAAGCGCCTACCTTAGTTTTTTAAGGAGCACCCTACAATACGACATTTGATGATAATCCGAGCTAGGGTTTAACAAGGAAAAAAAAAAGAAAACAAGGAAGTACGTTGAAATAGGGAGTATCTAAATATTCTAATAGAATATAGTGTTTATTGTTTATATTTATTATTATATCGTTCATTACCGAGTGTTGCAGACTAATACTTTTATGAGTTTTAAAAATAAAATAAAATAATTTTTTAAATATTTGTGCATGGAGCTGAAGAGCCGCAACTTGACATCAAAAGAGCCGCATGCGGCTCGCGAATAGTATTCAAAATACACACCTTCCAACCAAAAAACCTTAAAATCTTTGTCTGAACGGCACCGATTCATGATATTTCAATAAATTGATTTATAAATTTAAGGTTTTATGTAGAAAGTAAGTAATAATTATAAAATGTAGAAGGGAAAAAATGTATCGTTTTCATACATATTTACTCTTATTTATTTTTTTTGCTCAATCTTGCAATATACAATGACCTCTCTTTTATATTATTATAGATTAGTTTATAGATATTTTAACAACTTTATAGAACATTTTTACAAGTTTTTTCCCTTGCTTAATTTAAATGTTGAAATGGGAAGTAATTTAAATAAAGTAGTTCCATTTTGCTTGCAACCCGATGTAACTATTACAAAAAAAAACTCTTTAATTAGATAAGAAACAATGTGTTTTATAACAAAGTTAATTAAAAATATCATCGTTAGAATAAACTAGGCTGTAATTGTTGTTCAAAAAAAGCTAATAAACATTTTTTTTTAAAATTCTTAACATATTAACTTCTAGGCTTTTAGAGTTGAGTTAAAATGTTATATTTCTATAATTGACTAAATCTGATATGTAACAATCCATGTTTGATTTATAATGTTCTATTTTTTTTTACAATAGTAGAGATCGGATTGTATAATATTCCAGGCCACATTTATAAAATGCACCACCGTATTCTAAAACGCTGGATCCAACTTTGATAAGTTCTGATCTTAATTGTGGAGGTCTTGGCTGTAAATAAATGTCCAAAGTCATACACGTAACTGGGAACTTGCGGGGGAAATTTGACCCATGGGTTATCTTCCCCTGTCCATCTCGCAGATAACTGACCAACGGTGTGACCACCACCGTGGGAATAGCCGGTGCCATTAGGTGGTTGGTGGCAGCGGAGAGTTGTGGGGAAGATGTGTGAGAGTTGTTGGGGATGGGGGGGATTTGGGGGGAGATGTGAGGGTGTAGGGAGATGTGGGGGAGATGTGAGGGTGTGGGGAGATGTGGTGGGGTGGGGTGTTGGGGAAGATGTGAGTGCGGGGGAGCTGTAAGGGAGATGTGCGGATGTGTGGGAGCTGTGGGGAAATGTGGGGAAATGTGGTGGAGCTGTAGGGGAGATGTGGGGGAGATGTGAGGGTGTGGGGAGATGTGATGGTGTGGGGAGATGTGGGGGAGATGTGGGGGAGATGTGTGGTGTGGGGTGTGGGGAAGATGTGAGTGCGGGGGAGCTGTAAGGGAGATGTGCGGATGTGTGGGAGCTGTGGGGAAATGTGGGGAAATGTGGTGGAGCTGTAGGGGATTTGTGGGGGAGAGGTGTGGAAGGTGTGGGGTGTGGGGGAGCTGTGTGGGAGTTGTGGGAAGCTTTTCTACGTTTCTGCTTTTTGGGAGCTGATTTCACTGTACGGCTGCCGTCCCTATACCTAACTCTATCAAAACGTCTACCATTATCCCTATCCTTAAAATTATCCCAATCCTTGTTACTTGCCCTGCCCTTAACACTACTTTTATACTTAACACTACCCTGTAATACAATAGCCATACCTAACACTATCCCTGTTACTGCAGATATTTTTATCTATAACATTTAATAAAATCATAATATTATCTGCGCTTTCGTCGTAACTAACACTATACCTTTCCCTAAAATTATACCCATACAAAATATTACCTTAATACTAACTTGATCTCTAAACTTAACACTATCCTTAGTATTATCTCAGTCACCAAACTATCCCAATGAAAGACGCCCCTAATCCTAACACTTACCATACCTACGACACAGGCAGTGTTTCTTCCAGACTTTTTTCTCTGGGGGGGGGGGGGGGGGGGCAGACAACATTTTCCGGGGAAGGGCGGACAATGGAAAAAGTATATATTTTCTATATAAATTCCATTTCGTGGTCGGATGGGCGTGGCGCTAGACTTTCTTCGGACTCTGGACACCAGGGTACCACAGCTAGCCGTACAGAAGTTCTTAGATTGTAGGTAAAGCTGCTCGAAAGTAGAATAACAAATTGAGATGGATGTTGGCCTAAGTGAGCTTTTAAAATTGAAACTGTGCGATGTGAACTAGAGAATATTTTACCGTATATTGCCGAGAAGTAGGCTGTACTCTAATAGGGCTGTGTGTTTAAGATCAGAGTTTCTTTCAGTCATCGAAACTTGCAAGTGCCACCCGAAGATAAAAATCTGAAAGAAACACTTATTAGGATAAGGACTATGCTTTGTTTAGGTTAAGATAAACAGGTGGTGTAGTTAGGTTCAAGTTTTTGGTTTTGCATAGGGTCTAATGTTAAGTACTCGCTACACAAGTTTATCTCTACCACTGCCAGTGTTTCTTCCAGTGGGCACTTGAGATTTTCGGGGGGGGGGGGGGGAGGGGGGGGGAGGGCGCAAAATTTCTGGGGAGGGGGGCGGACACTGTTAAAGGTATATATTTTCTATATAAATTCCATTTCGATCGGGGGTGGGGGTAGACTTTCTTCGGGCCCCCCCCCCCCCTCCCCCCCCCCCTCCCATCCGAAGAGATGCCTGGAAGAAACTCTGATCCCTGCCACCCCCTTACGCCACCCGTCCTCCCTCCATAGCGTCACTGGTAAACTTCGATTCCTGCTGATCAGGCCTATGCTGATCACATCCCCATTGTTGGCCGTGACGTCACACTAGCAGCTTGCTACCGGTGCCAACATAACTTGACACCCACTAATTACTTCCGCTTTTTCATGCACAAAATAAAATAATCCAAATTAAATTAGATTAAACAATTAATCGTCTGCTATCGATACCTACTTTTTCAGAAGTCGTGTCACGAATGGATAAGATAGTGATAGTAGATTTAGCAAGCGATAAACCACAAGATGAGCTGAAAGCATGCAGAGAGATTCTAGTAAACTAGACCAACCGTGATAATATACTTTTTTTTTAAATTTAGTTCTAAAACAGCATCAAGCAAAATCTTTTTTTAATTTGATTTAGTGATTATTATTTTTAATAACGTAAAAACAACGTGAGACAAAAAATATTAAATTTACTATTTAAATGTCAAAATTTAGGAACAATAACACAACGAAAGTATTTGAAAATCAAAAACAATGATAGACTTAGAGGCCTGTAAACAAACGCTATACCTCCATGCCAATCAATATAAATGTGTAACAAATGCACTGCTTTCAAAAGAATAGATTATCAAAATAGAAGACTATGGCGTTGATTTAATTTTAATATCGAAAACGTATAGGGCCTAATATTGTGTGTAAAAAATCTCATATCAAAATTCTGATGGTAGCCTAATGTATTCGGACTGTGAAGGATAACTCATCATTTTTCTGCAGCAAGCAGTGGCGAGTTGTCCTCCCCTTGACTAGTGGCAGTCAGACCAAACACTAGCCAGGACTAGCCCTGTCTGTCCCGACAAGGGCAGGCCACTCATCATTCAAATGGCACGGGTTATCTCATTAAAAGCTCTGTGATAAATGAAGAAAAATACGGGTTGTCGGACGTGGCAGTTATTTAAACATGACCGGAGATCCTAGTGAAAGTTTACGCTGGTGTGGGTTAAAATATGTGCAAGTTTACTGTGGTGTATAACTGTGTGTGAGAGAGGGGGGGGGAGAGATGAAGTAAGGTGTGGATGCGGAGAGGGGTGAGGGTATTTATCATTAAAACATCCTTAATTAATTATCCCGAGTTTCAACCACCCCTCTCTCTTCATCTTCTTAATCGAACCGTGTAATCCTAATCGTTACTAACTCTATCAAAATTAAGATAAAAGTTAACAGATTTTTTTTTAAAACTATATGCATAGCCGCAATAGTTTTTAAAAATAAGTATTCTCATTAAATACATATTGATTCTAAGTTGAGTTTTTAAAAATAATTTCAGTCTAAGCACATAACGTTTCGTGTTTATTTTTCGTCACATTATATTCAGAATATGAAAAAACAATTACAAGTAAATGATTGTAATTTAATTAATTAAAATTATTGCAGTGCAAAATACATAAGGTGTATTTAATCTTACACTGGCGTTCAATGAATACATTTACATTTTTTAGTTGTATTACGTGGATTAAGTAACTAACCTGATCTTAAAATCACTAATTCAGAACATAGTAAACCCCATTTCCCCGTGTTGTATTAGTATTGGTCTGAGTCTGCTTTAATGGGTTAAACACAATCTTTAGCAACAACATTTAAATTGTGCTTTCCCACCTAAATTTTTCCTACTAGAAATGAATATTGAATTATTTAGGCCAAGGTCCCACATTAGAAATACTTTTACATCAACAAAAATAAGTGGGGCTTTATATAAGGGTGACCATTTGTTTCTACAACAAACGCTGTAATTTTACAGTGTTAATTAATTAACATTAGCTCTCATCATGTCATGTTCGGACGTTGTTTACTTAAAATGGGTACCACACTAAAATATCAATAAAGTATGTGTTTTTTTTCCTTTCAATAAAATGTGTTGATTTGCAAATGATTAAAACAAATTTACACATTTAATTATTAACAACACATAGCCGACCAATGTTGATAAGTCTTCATTTGTATCTGCCTGCCTATACATATACAGTTCGTTGTTTTCCAATTTGTATTATTGGCCTCATTTATAAAATAATAGGCCTAACGCAGTTTACATATAGCCTATATATATATATATATATATATATATATATATATATATATATATATATATATATATATATATATATATATATATATATATATATATATATATATATATTGCTTTCAACTATTGGCCATAAGAATAGCGACCTGTGGAAACGTCTATGTTGGTGATTTGTGTTTGCCTGAGTCCTCCGCACGTGCAGCAACTCCAATTAAGCGTCTGCTGCTCACAGAGTTAGCTCCCTTGGGGTGAGCCCCACACCAGGGGGCGCTAATATCCCTAATGCAATCCCAGCAGGACTTCCGGCCAATTACCCCGCTCGGTAGCCGTGTCAGGTGACGTCACGGCCCTCGCGCGGGTCCCTCGTGATTCTCGCGCGGGCTCGCGATAACACCGATGATGGCGGTAATGATCGCCGTGACGCGAGTGATGATGATGGCCCGTCCAGGTAGCGGTGTCAGACCGAACTGACGTCACATCTCCGAGGGTCCGGCTAGCCGGAAGTCGTGCCAGACGAGAGATTTGATGTCTCTCTTGGAGTTTTGATCGTTGCCAGACACTCGGCAGCGGCTGAGGCCAAATTGGATGCCGCGGAGTGTGGTTCGAAATTTGGTTTGGGAACCTGGTGGCTGATTTCCGTGGGTACGGAAAATACAGTGGTCTAAGTGAAAGTTTCTCCTAAACAAGGGGTTGTTCACAATCATCGTCTTGCTATATCTTTACAAAGCGTCACAAAATAGTGTTAATGCCCTGAAATAACGTCACGCTTTCCTGTAAATGCACCTTCCCCCCACACACACACACAAATAACAAATTTACTGTTTAGAATTTTTAGGCAGATCATGTACAAATTACGTCTTTGTAAAAAAAAATAATAACGAAAAATATCGTTAAAAATAAATAACTGCTAAGAGTCAGTTTAAAATTACTTTTATAAAACCCAACAGTTTGACGGCAAATTTGTGTAATACCCTCCTCTCGTATATGGCCTCTTATGGTCATCTAAGCTATTCTATGTTCGTCACCCACCCCCAAAGAGCTGTGTTGTAGTTTATGCAACAACCTTAAATCTGAGAGTATTTTTAGACTCAATTGTTGTATTGGGGATAAAAGGGGTGAGTGTTTGTTGTACGTAGTAACCTGCACCGCCCCCTAAAGTTCACTATTCGTGTCTTCATGTATTGGTCTTCATGTTAAAGGGCATATAAACCAAAAGTCAGAAGCAATGGCTTTCAATGAGAGAGGAAAAAAAACAGATATGCCTAATATTCCTAATACTAGAATCCATAATGATTAAACTTAAGTTATAGAACCATTAGTAGTTATACAGTATAACAGTTTTTCAAGCGATTTTTTAAGAAAAAAATATTTAAAATAAAATGTTTAAAAGCTGCACATACATTATGCTATGATTTGTTGGGGGGGGGGGGGGGGGGGGGGTTAAAGGAATGATACCACCATCGGGCTCGGGGAGGTTGGTACTAATCTCACAACTTCGGAGGTGTGGTATTGTAACTTCTAACGCCAATAGAGGAGATGGGCGGTACTAACAAATCTGGGGTGTTGTGACTTATAACACCAATACAGGAGATGGGTGGTACTAAAAAATCCAACAGTGCAGTAGGTCAGGTGTGTGCCACTGACCCCTCATTCAACAACTGTGGGTTACCAAAGTCGCCCCCTCATCGTCTACAACTCATTCTAATTTGTTTCGATGTTAGAAAAACTCGAAACGGAAACGGAAAGGTATTTTGATTAACCCTATGTGGGCTGTTCGTTTTCATTAACATCATGGAAGCTAAAAAGATTGCTAGGCCTAACAATTAAAAAAAAAACGTGTTGTTTACTTATCACTGTGTAAATAGTAATCACGGTGCAACAATTAGGACATGGGAGAGATAATTAGATCTCCGTCTAATCACGCTAGTGAAACAAACATAATCTAATTAACATAAGCCAGGTTTTTTAAGCTACACCTACTGTTGAGGAATGCAGGTGTAATCGAATGAGATTGGCCTAACGCTTCTCTGTTTATATTCTGATAAGGCAAACAAGTTTTGTTAGCCTACTTTATGTTGAAAATATTCTTTTCGACAGGACTATTTGTTGTAATGGCCAATTATTGGCATTTTGAGATGTAAAATACACCGACTGTAAGACTACACCTCGTAGTCGCATGACTGGTTTTTGCAAGACTGGGCCAATAATGTGTTTAATTTTGTTCAAAAGTACATAGAAACACTTACTATTGACCAGCTAGAGTTGCGCCATCTACCCTGTCTATACCCTAACACTGACCCTAACCCAGACCCTATCTCTCTAACCATAACTCAAGTCCGGACCTCCCTTAACCGTAAACCTAAACCTGATCACAATCCTCATCCTAACCCACACTGGCAGCAGAAAAAAAACATAATGGTCCTAAAAGACAATGTCAGCTGTTATTAAAAGTCAAAGTTAACTCTTATATAAGTCAATATTAACTTTTATAAAAGTTCCTTTTCAAAACTGACGGTCTATGGGGCAAGTGAAATAGAGTTTACTTGTTTCTGTGACCTCGGCATATGAAGAGATAGTGTGGTCAGCACTATGCCCAGCTGCCTTTACTTTCCCTAGCGTGAGTTAGGTACCCATCAGAGTTGGGTGGACTCAGGGACGTTCCACTAACTTGAACCCGGATTCGAACTCGAGACTTACGGGTTAGCAATCCAGCTCTCTACCAATATTACAATATTACAATATTAAGGGGAAAGGCTCCGGTAAAATACTCGTTAGAAAAAAGCTATTTCTTTACTAATTTTTTTATGAATTTTCAAAATTTGTGTCCCTTCAAAAAACTACATTTTGGGGAATTTTGGGGCATTAAAACTAGTGTTTTTAATTGACATTAGATTGCATTTAATGGACATAAATCTTGAAAATTCATAAAAAATTAGTTTGAAGATATGCACTTAAAATTTTTAGCTGAGTGCCCCAAAATATAGAAGAAGATTATGAATTAATTGTTTATTGGGCTTAAAATATAATATTTTATAAATGGTGGCAAACCTACGAAGGGGTTAATTTTTCAAGATGGCCGCCGTTGTTATAGTTACCAAGATTTTTTCACCAATTTTTTTTAGTGGAAATGCATATGCGGATGTATCTTAATAAAGCTGTAAAGACATAACTGTTTTCTAATGAGTATTTAAAAAGTTTTTTTTTTTAACCGGAGCCCTCCCCCTTAATTGTTATAAAAATCAATGTTACCTGTTAGCCCACATTAATATAAATAAGTCAATATTAAATTATATTAAAGTCAATATCAGTTTTTATATAAATCAATATTAACATTAAATATTTATGATGTCTTGAAATTGTCGTCCACAGCTTGTGTGATCGGATCCAGCGCCTGCATGGGTCGAATGTTCGACACCCTGCGATTCGACCAGCCCCCCGACCACCCCACCCCGGCGTCCCACACCCACTGCGGACGCCCGTCCCCGGAGCTGGAAGACGTGAAACACGACTCTGACTGCTCCAGTGCGGACCTGTCCGGGTCGGAGCTGGAGAAGGAGCGTAGCAGCAGTATCGAGGGCGCCCTCAAACTGGACCAGCCCAGCAAGCCCCTGCACGTCAAGCTGGTCAACGCCAGCGCCCAGCTGGAGATGAAACAGCTGTGGGATGAGTTTGACAGCCTGGGTACCGAGATGATTGTCACGAAGCTGGGAAGGTAAGGACAACTTTTTATTTTGTTTTTCAGCGCAAGTCAAACAGATCTGAATGAGTTGACGGGGAATTCCCATTTTAATCTTGAAGGAAATTTTTGATAAGAGACTCAATAACAAAAACACATAAAATAAAGTTTTGAAATTACACATAAAATAAAGTTTTGAAATTTGAATTATTATCAACATTGCCATGAAGCTTCTAATTCCTTGCTGGAAAAGTTGAGAAGTTTCGGGAAAATTGGTTATACACCCTGTTTTTTGGCACTGGAAAAATGAATCTTATTTGGTGTGAGTTATTTCTGTCAATACCCTGGTGAGAAAGGGCTGCAGCTGTACCTCTACAGAGGACTCTGTTTTGGGCAGCTCTTTTCATTTGAGCCCTTTTAAGCCCAGCATTCCTTGATTCTCTTTCTTCTCTCCTTCTCCGTGGTTGCCTTCAGTAATATTAATCGAAACTAATAATTCAGTTTAAAATATAAGCAAATTTAATTATAAGCATAATCTAACAAAATTGTACAAGTGAGGCTTGGGACCTCTGGGAAGTGGGTCTTGTGTGGTGTGGAACCCTATAGATGTGGGTCATGTGTGGGTTGTGGTACCCTATAGATGTGGGTCATGTGTGGGTTGTGGTACCCTATAGATGTGGGTCATATGTGGGTTGTGGTACCCTATAGATGTGGGTCATGTGTGGGTTGTGGTACCCTATAGATGTGGGTCATGTGTGGGTTGTGGTACCCTATAGATGTAGGTCATAGATGTGGGTCATATGTGGGTTGGTTAAGTGAGGTCCGAATATGGGGCTTGTGTGAAATCGTGCACACCTGGTTCAATCTCAAGTGAGGCGGAATGGCCCAGAGCTCACCAGTTAGACCCTACTTACGGGGGTCATATGTGAGATTAGTTAAAGTGGTTCACCTGTGAAGTGTGAGACCCTACTTACGGGGGTCATATGTGAGATTAGTTAAAGTGGTTCACCTGTGAAGTGTGAGACCCTACTTACGGGGGTCATATGTGAGATTAGTTAAAGTGGTTCACCTGTGAAGTTTGAGACCCTACTTACGGGGGTCATATGTGAGATTAGTTAAAGTGGGTCACCTGTGAAGTGTGAGACCCTACTTACGGGGGTCATATGTGAGATTAGTTAAAGTGGTTCACCTGTGAAGTGTGAGACCCTACTTACGGGGGTCATATGTGAGATTAGTTAAAGTGGTTCACCTGTGAAGTGTGAGACCCTACTTACGGGGGTCATATGTGAGATTAGTTAAAGTGGTTCACCTGTGAAGTGTGAGACCCTACTTACGGGGGTCATATGTGAGATTAGTTAAAGTGGTTCACCTGTGAAGTGTGAGACCCTACTTACGGGGGTCATATGTGAGATTAGTTAAAGTGGTTCACCTGTGAAGTGTGAGACCCTACTTACGGGGGTCATATGTGAGATTAGTTAAAGTGGTTCACCTGTGAAGTGTGAGACCCTACTTACGGGGGTCATATGTGAGATTAGTTAAAGTGGTTCACCTGTGAAGTGTGAGACCCTACTTACGGGGGTCATATGTGAGATTAGTTAAAGTGGTTCACCTGTGAAGTGTGAGACCCTACTTACGGGGGTCATATGTGAGATTAGTTAAAGTGGTTCACCTGTGAAGTGTGAGACCCTACTTACGGGGGTCATATGTGAGATTAGTTAAAGTGGGTCACCTGTGAAGTGTGAGACCCTACTTACGGGGGTCATATGTGAGATTAGTTAAAGTGGTTCACCTGTGAAGTGTGAGACCCTACTTACGGGGGTCATATGTGAGATTAGTTAAAGTGGTTCACCTGTGAAGTGTGAGACCCTACTTACGGGGGTCATATGTGAGATTAGTTAAAGTGGTTCACCTGTGAAGTGTGAGACCCTACTTACGGGGGTCATATGTGAGATTAGTTAAAGTGGTTCACCTGTGAAGTGTGAGACCCTACTTACGGGGGTCATATGTGAGATTAGTTAAAGTGGTTCACCTGTGAAGTGTGAGACCCTACTTACGGGGGTCATATGTGAGATTAGTTAAAGTGGTTCACCTGTGAAGTGTGAGACCCTACTTACGGGGGTCATATGTGAGATTAGTTAAAGTGGTTCACCTGTGAAGTGTGAGACCCTACTTACGGGGGTCATATGTGAGATTAGTTAAAGTGGTTCACCTGTGAAGTGTGAGACCCTACTTACGGGGGTCATATGTGAGACTAGTTAAAGTGGGTCACCTGTGAAGTGTAAGACCCTGAGAATAACCCAGCACCCTTCTCCCCCACCCCACCCTCCCCGTACAGGTGTCGGCCTATCTCATGCTCACACACCTGTTGGTGAGTCTGGAGTTAAGCTCGAGCCGTGAGCTCAATCTTTTACGGCTTTTAAAAACAGTTTACGCTCGAGATTACCCAGTTCTGCTTGCTTTTTTTCTTTTGGTCTAGCGAGATCCAAGATGGCGGACGTTCAACGGGACTTCAAACGTGAGACTGTAGTGGGTGTTAGGGTGGCTGGATGGATGGGTGGTTGGGTGGTTAGGTGGTTTGGTAACTGAGTGGTTAGGTGGCTGCGTGGATGGGTGGCTTGATGGTTCGATGGCTAGATGGTTGGGTGGTTGGTGAAGGTCCATATGATTGGTGTTTTGTGTGGCTAAGTTGATGTTTTCAACAACAAAAAATAATTGCAAATAGTCTTTCTTAGATGACATTCTTTCAGTATATTTAGTTTAAGTATGTCCCTGTGGCAATCGCTTGTTTCAACATTGTATGTGTATAACAGTGTGATTTTTTTCTGTCGAGTCTATTGTCTGTCTGTGTGTGTGTTCGTGCTTTAGGGTCTGCCTACCCCAGACAGTGATAAGGTTAAGATAAGACGTGAAAGGGAAAGTTTAGAAGAAAAATATATCGGCGGTATAAATGTGTCAGTAGGAAGGCTCTATATTTACGTGTGGGAAACACGATCAAATGCTATTAAAGAAGGTCATATAGACATACATATATATATATATATATATATATATATATATATATATATATATATATATATATATATATATATATATATATATATATATATATATATATATATATATATATATATATATATATATATATATATAGGGCCTATATACAATTATTTATATATATATATATAAATATATATATATATATATATATATATATATATATATATATATATATATATATATATATATATACGCCTATATATTTATTTATTTATTTATTTATTTATATTTGTATAAATATACTAAAACTAGGTGATGATCTTGGCAAAAAGGTGACTATTTTTCTAGAGGACGCTTATCTTAAGAGTCCTACAGGGCGCCCAATCTTGATACAGGGCGCCCATTCTGCCCTAGGGCGCGCAAGCTCCCAATGTCCCACCGTTCTCACGGGGGCCCTGTGTAAAGCTGTAAATGGAGTCAGTTGTAAATTACCCGCGGAATTCCCGAACGCGAGCAAGCGCAATTAATTCACGGCACTCGCTGAGTATCGCGGTAATTAATTTCTAGTTCTCGTGTGTTTAGATAGGCCCTAAACTCGCCGTAAAAACCTTATCAAGGGGAGGTCATCCAAGAAGCGACGCACGTGGGACCAAACGAAGGGAGAAAACTCACTACCGATTTCAAATGCTAGGGCGTGTATCGGGGAGGGTGGGGGGGGGGGGGCGGTTAAGTGCATGGAATAGAGAGAGAAAAATTAGAAAGATAGAGAGACGGGGCGATAGTGTGGAAAAAACATGGGCGTGACATGAAAGATTAAAAGACGAAATGAATGCGTTTCTTTTGGGGCTGAGGCTTGGTCACGTGATAGCTTTGTTTGTAGTGTGACGGGGGGATTCGGATGTATCGGGGGATGCAATCCCAGCATGCATGGCACCGCAGTTAAAACGACAGCAACATTTCTTTGCAGAGTTAGTTCATGTGGGTACCAATCGATTATATCGCGGGGCGTAAGAGTGTGTTACTAATTTTTAGCGCAATTTCCATACTGACAATTGCGATTATTAATTCTTTCTGGATGGATGTGTGTCCGCAGCTTTAAGTCGTATCTCCTCCTCAACGAAGCAATATCGAGGACTAGTTCCAAAAGCAAATATGTTAAGCAAGTTCCGAGGATGATTGTGGGTCAAAAAAATTCCCGGAATTCCTTCCTGATTTTCCCGGAAAAGCCAAAAAACCTCGAAAAAAATGCTGCAGTTTTTGGCCCATATCTCGGCAACCAGACCACTTAGCGACTTGAAACATTTACCAATCGATTTCTGCCATAATTTAGAACAATATTGCCGAAGAAAGTTTTCAAAAATATCCTTTCGTTCGGTCATAAAAAATTAATTGAGAATTTTTAAACTGAGCATCGTGTAGGCCTTGGATGATATTTTTAATTTAAACTAAGCATCTTGTAGGTTTTTAGCGCAAAAAAATATCCTTTCGTTCGGTCACAAAAAATTAAAAATTGTTATGGGTAACATAAGGAAATTTCGCTTAAATTGTCACTAGACTGTTTATTAACTTGTTTTATAGTAAAGCTACTTAATGAATGACTTAGATTGCGATATCTAGTAGCCTACTATCGTTTAATTGCGATCAATTTAATGGAGTGACTTTAGGGTAAATATGTTACTTGGTTTGTTTGTTGTTTTTTTTAATAATGTTTTGAAAAGGTTTTTTTTTTACTATTTGATTGTTAAGCTACTGATTGAATGACTTAGATTGCAAAAGCTAACAATAATTGTTTTTCTGCTATGTAAAATAGAGTACAATCTATGCTAAAACTAAAACGATTGCCTTCAAAGATCTGGAAAATATCATCATAAGCTACAGACTACAGACTGTAACTCATAGTAAACTTTCGCAAGAAAATCTGAATTCAATACTAGTAACTTCGGTATTTCGTGTGATTAACGTTTAGTTCACACTTGTAACCAAGGCAAACAAATTCATTTCGACAAAATCATAAACATATAAACAAAATTCCTTAAATGGGCACAAAAAGCTTCCATTTCTTACAAAGTTGAATGACTTAAAGTATACAATTTATTGTCTCCGTCAAACGATAAACAATGTTTGCTATTGAACAATTTTAAAAATGTATTTATAATTAAAATTTCAATAAAAATTAATTTAACTTTTTTTGTCAATGACATTTTTAGTCAAGCGACACTTAGCCTAAAATTAAGAGATCTCTGCACCAACAAGGGGTCATCCATTTATGACGTCCACACGACGAGGGGGGGGGGGGCGGGCTGAAAAAAAATGACGCGAACGCGTGTGGACGAGGAGATCCAAAATTTGTGGACGTCATAAATGGATGACCCCCAACAGTGTATCCTGGGCCCTAACTAGATCAACTGTGTGACCGTCCAAATGTAAACATCCCTAGCAGACGATCGTGTTGTCTCCGGTCGAGTTACCGCCCCTTGACCTCGCCTGCTCCCCCAGTTGTCTGCTCTTGAGTCAGAAGTTATTCAAACAAAACATGAAACTTCCATAACATGAGGCGCAGCGAACCCTGAACCCTGGGGTTCCACGTCCATGGTTGGTCGGTTCCCCGCGGGTTCCGTGTGCTTAGCTAGAGCCGTTCCCCCGGGATCCTGGTCACGGATGGACGGTTCCCCGTCTAGAAGAACAATAAACAATTTACCGTGATGCAGTGCGGCTTGTACTGCTGGGTCACGTGGTCGATACCTCTCTAGAACAACCTGCAGGACCGGATCACGTGACAAAACAGATCTAAATTTAAATAGCAGACTTAAGCTAGACGGAGAGTAAGAAAACAGTCTGCTATTAATAGAACAGACTAGAAAGGGGAAAAAATAGAATTGCCTGTAGATTGTCATTACAATTTTAACAAGATACCGGTATGTGATTCATTGACATGACAGCTTGACATTACGACATCATGGCGTGACATCATAAAAAGGCATCAGCGCATGACATCGTGATCTCATCCTGTGAATGCGCGTGTTTACAAACCCGAAATGTACTTGTTCAAATTCCGCTTAGGTTCCAAGAAGGGGTGGGGGTGGCTTTAAACTAATTCTTTGCACACCTCGAAATTTAACGTGCATTTATTGTCAAGCCATATCATTAGATGAACTCTACTCCCTCTGTCCTAACCAGATCAACGAATACTATATTCCACGCACATTTCACCATACAAAAAATCAAACATCTCGCACCGTGTAACCTCTCATGACTTGGCTGGTACAGAACCAAGCATTTCTCGAGGCCAATGACTTTCCCCCTGCCATGAAACTAAATTTACTCACCCTCCCGAGGGACGTCACGACGAGTGAGGTCCTGAAACATGAGGGGGGATGTCTTCTCCGTGCTCATCTACGTCACGCTCACGGGGGTGCTACATATTTTAGTACACCCCCGGGGCTCCCCTCCCAGTTGAATTACAACTTATCGTCTCAATTTCTATTCAGAATGTTTTTTTTTAATCATAATCTACAACTATTCCTTGTTGTTTTTTTTTATATATATCGAAAAAAAATCAGTAAAAGTTATTTCCCTTTATCAAGAGTTGTTTCCCTTGAACAGGAGTTTCTTCCCTTATCAGGTTTCACTAACCGATGTCTCCAAAGTTTGCGTTTCGCTGCACGCATGTATGTAAAATAATTTGAATTGTTTTCATTTCACCGGCGCGTCCCCCGGTTGGCGCCTAATGACCCGGAATTGATGGGTCTTTGACGAGAGGGGGGATTCTAGGTAGGAGATGGTTCTAGAGATTTGAAAAAACGATTGGTCTGGAAGTTTTTTTTTTAAAGGATAGAAGGTTGTTCACAACATGTGTTTCGGCGTGTTGTGAAGCGATTAAAAAAAAACATGTCTTCGTAAGATTGGAGAGTAGCGTGGCGTTGATTTGATTTTAAGAAGCTGTAAAATGTCAACTACATCAGCTATACAACTTTGTGGGTGCTTTTTTATGTTTCATATTCTGTGATAATGGAGTTAGATGTGAAAGTGTGGGTGGTGGGGGTGTAGATGGAGTCGTGCGAGGGGTGGGAGGGGTGGGAGGGGTGGGGGTTTTCTACATAGAGGTAGGTTTATGCAAAAAAAAATGTTTTTTACATTTTAATTGAGACGAACTATAATATTAACTTTATAAAGTGATAATGGTTTAAAAAAACACTAATAATATGATTAATTTGATTTTTTGAAGAATAGGCTACATGGTTTGTTTTTCCAAGAAAATCACCGTTACCATGGTAACTATGCATGACTTTTTTAGTATCCCACCCCCACCCCTTTCCCCACCCCGACATTTCATCAGATATTGACCTAAAATAATACAAATTAGTTAATTGATTATCTCTTTGGTGTTGAATTTTGTTCCTTTGTTGTTGTTTTTTTTTGTTGTTTTTTTTTTTGTAATTTCTTTTATTGTTGTTTATTTTCAATATAGATACAGACACATGTCTTGCATTACTTCCCGAAAATTAGGTTTAAAAAAACTAAAAGTCAATGAGCCTATTCAGCCTCCAAATGTACCCATTACGTGACAAGTGGTGTGTGTTTTGGGGGGGGGGGGCTTTATTTGGCTTTCACCCACTTTAACACTAAATTTTAATTTTGTCTACTTTATGAAGCCTTTTATTCTACCTACCATCAAATTTCTAAAATAAATAAACTTCAAAAATATTTTTTTATATATATATTTTGGAGCTAATTTGTTTCTTTTGTGAAGAGGGGGAAGACAGAAGATAGAACCGGTCTGTGGTCTGACTCCTCCAGGCACAAATTGAGTGCCGAATCTGTTTACACTGACGACATTTTCAAGTGGCTCTGGGGAGAATTAATCGTCTGCTAACTAGCAAACACGGAGGGTCCGACAGCTGGGGGCGGTTTATGTCCGTTCTCTGGCCGGCGCCAGAAATTTTTTGGTTACTTTCAATGTCAGTTGGGTGTTTATGTTTTCCGGTTTGGTAACTTTTGCTTGCCGGTTGGTAACTTCTGTTTGCCGGTTGGTAACTTATACTTACTAGTTGGTAACTTATACTTGCTAGTTGGTAACTTATACTTGCTAGATGGTAACTTATACTTGCTAGTTGGTAACTTATACTTGCTAGTTGGTAACTTATACTTGCTAGTTGGTAACTTATACTTGCTAGTTGGTAACTTATACTTGCTAGTTGGTAACTTGTAATTGCTAGTTGGTAACTTATGCTTGCTAGTTGGTAACTTATACTTGCTAGTTGGTAACTTATACTTGCTAGTTGGTAACTTATGCTTGCTAGTTGGTAACTTATACTTGCTAGTTGGTAACTTATACTTGCTAGTTGATAACTTATACTTGCTAGTTGGTAACTTATGCTTGCTAGTTAGTAACTTATACTTGCTAGTTGGTAACTTATGCTTGCTAGTTGGTAACTTATACTTGCTGGTTGCAACTTCTGCTTACTGGTTGCAACTTCTGCTTGTTTTTGTTAACTTCTGTTTGCCAGTTTGTAATTTCTGCTTGTCGGTTGGTTACTACAACTCGCTTTTTGGTAAACTTTACTTTCTGGTTGTTTACTTAAACTTTCTGATTCGCTGCTTCTATTTTCCTCGTGGCCACCTTAGGCAACTTTAAGACTACAAGATTAATCTCAACAGGATTACGATCACTAACTACTGAATATAATTAAACGTTAACATTTGATCAAACAGCTTGCCAATGTCCAGCTATCCTAAATGGCAAACGAAAGTATTACTGTTTTACCATACCACTAGTCTTTGTCTCACGAACACTCAAAAACATTTCCCAAGTAGGGCCTACACCTCACATATTAAAATTCTTTTCACTTTTTATGTGTACTTTCATGATACATACAGTAACCTTGAACCCCCATAACCTAGCACAAAGCAGTGTGTACATTTTTTGTTGTATAAAATAAATACGATCGACCATCTGGTTTCCTGAACACGGCTATATGATTCTCTCTAGGGGGAGATTGAGATTTTTTTCTTCTCTGAGAGCCAAAGCCTAACTTCAATGGCGTCCATATCAACACCAGGTTTCCTCGTTTTAATAAAAAAAAATATTATTATTTATTTTACAAGGAATTGTTACAATTTCTTTGTTTGAAACTGAAATTTAATTTAAAAATACAGAAGCCCCCATCCACTCCCCCCCCCCGCCCCCAATCAAGAAGAACTGTATCCATCCCCTACCACCCCTACTCCGACCCAGTAAAATAACAAGAAATATTGTTTCACAACATGTTTGCTTTTTGAAATACACACCAAAATGTTACATTAATTTTTTTTTCTCTCAAACACCTCTAATCACAACAGAAAATGCTGACACCCCCCCCCCCCCCCCATTTCAACACGCGCACATACACACACCTTCCCCATCTCTATGTAGCATTTACAGACGATAACTTAATTTTTATACGTAACTTAAAACAAAAAGTTTATAACATGCAATCCTAGGAAATTTCTGATGCAGGAAAACTCACGGCTTTTCTGTGTTTTCTGCCGGACCCGTCCGGTCCATTAACTGTCAGTGTGATTAGATTTCCGGCGTCTGCCGGCATGACTCGCGTCAGGCGGGACGACTCTTGTCTGACTAACAAATCTATTCACACGTCGTAGCCTCGAGTTATCTGCCGCTAGTTTTAATATCTCTGCGAATTTTTCGTTTCACCGCGTCAAAAAAAAAAAAGGTTGTTTCCGTCGTTATTGCGAATAAAATCATCTGCTACAGAAATAATTTATGGTTTTGTAAAATTAAAAGATATTTTATACACATTTTACGGAAGTGGATTTGTAGATAATATAACAGTTTAAAATAGAATCCAAAATACGCTTTTCGTTTTTTTATGTATGTATATGGCATTTCCACTTTAACGAAAGTTTCGTACTTTGGACTACAGCAACAGTTTTATTATGTCAACTCGGAATAATGATAAATGACGAACGATAACTCTTCCGACACCTTCCTGGATTAATGCCCCTGTTCTCATAATGCCTCCCCCAGACTGAACCTCAGTGGAAGGTAATAATATATGGGGAACCTCGTTTTGAAACATGGCATGCTTTAGTGTAAATAGGGGCTCTGTTATTTTAGGTGCATAGGCCTAGACTTCTAGTGATGCATGTTTTCATGTGACGTCACTCATCAGATGTGGAAGTTTTGTTGATGTTGATAGTAGGGCTATAAATAATCGACGTGTCATTGCTTTAGATTCAGTGTTATAGTTTTAGAGTTAACGTTAGAGTTGGTATTTAAGTTAGGGCATGTGTATGGATGTTGCATACAGCTGGGTTTAGAGTAAGGGTACTTTGTTTATAGAGTTAATGCGGTAAATTAGATCTCCATTAATACTTGGGGGGGGGGGGGGTTACTGCAGTTCTCGTCTTTACTAGCGTGGTAATCTTACTTCAAACAGTAACTGTTACTTGAGAGCTAGGTGTGACCTGAATGCTACTTGGTTATTGTCTGCTTGTTTTCTTTAGGCGTGTAATTCGCACTGTGCTGTTCATATAATGATAATTAAGATTAATTAATTTAATCCGTTACATCTTATTTCACGACATCGCCGGGGGGGGGGGGGGGGAGGTCTCAACCAACGTTGTCCATATCAGAATGCAATAACTGTGATTTGTAAAACGATTAAATTTTCAGATTAAGGGCACCAACATTTACGTATATTTAGAATTCAGTGAGATAATCCTTATTAAACAAAGTCTACTTGTTGAGTCTATACGCAACAGTATCTGTCAGATATGCATCCACTCAGTGTAGTATTATAATAAATTATAAATCGTAGTATACTGTAATATACTGTAGACCAGGGGTTCCCAACCCCGTGCCCGCGGGCGCCATGGCGCCCGCCGAACGATTCTTATGTGCCCGCCTCTCACTATTCGACAGAGACAGATTTTTTTAATAAACATTGTTGAATGGTTGAAGGGGATGGAAATCGAAAGTTTGAGGGGAGGGGGTTGCAAATCGAAAATTTGAGGGGGGGGGTGCAAATCGAAAGTTAGAGGGGGGGGGGTGCAAATCGAAAGTTTTGTCCCCGGGTGACGGGAAGGGTCGCTACGCCTCTGGAAGGAGTTTGTCGATTTAAAATAGGTGGTGCCCGCCACCCTATCGATATTTTAGAATGTGCTCTAGAGTCAAAAAAGGTTGGGAACCCCTGCTGTAGACAAACGGAACTTTTCTTTTATGTCGTACAAGGTGGCCGTAGCGATGCCTGGTCATCAAGTCTAATTATCTAGCTGTTTAGGTTAGTTTACACAAACTGCGAAAATCAGAGCGTTTAGGTTTAGTGCACGGATGGGCCATAGTTCTAGTTTTAGTGCAACCCTAGTCTATCTGTGAACTAAACCAATCATAATATATTGGTAATTATACATATAATATATATATACATATATATATATATATATATATATATATATATATATATATATATATATATATATATATATATATATATATATATATATCTAATATATAAAGCTCAATTCTGTAACGCATATGTTTGTCGTTGGCATTTCTACGGATTTAAGTGTTAGATCAATTATCGTGCGCATTTGTCTAAATTTATGAGTTAAAAAATTACTATTAAAAGTGTTGGGAAATCATTTTCATTTTTCAAATTATAGTAATAATTGTCGGCATGTTCATTAAACACAAGTTTTAAAAAAAATATCATCTTTTACAAAAATTCTAATTATGTTTTTATTTAGTCCTATAGCGCTTACTTCCCTTTGATAAATTAGGCAAAACACAATTACTTCCCTTTATGAAACCCATTGCATTAGTTGAAAAGCATTTACTTTTTAATTACTTTGTTTTGGTGTTGGGAAAAAAATAATTACATAATTAGCGGGGATTGATCAAGTGCAAATGTTTTAGGTATTTTACGGATAAGCTTGGAGTATTATAATTGTTCATTAAATTGAAACAGGCGCGTTCGTTTAAGTGAGTGCAAAAACTATGAATAAGTTGGGGTACTATAGTCGTTTATTAAGCTAAAACAGGCGATTCTGCCCCGGGCGTTTATGTTCGCGTTAGTGTTTTCTTTGTGTTTAGGTGGGTTTGCGTTAGTGGTTGCGTTTTGATTTGGTTCGTTTTTGTTCTTTCTTTTTTCGTTTTTGTTTTTTTTTTTGTTTGGGTTTGTATTTGTGTTTTTGGTTGGTTTTGCGTTTGGATTTGGTTTGTTTTCGTTTGCTTTTTCGTTGTTTTTTTTTTTTTGGTATTGGTGTTTGTGGTTGGGTTTGTTGTTAGGTTTTTGTTTTCGTTTGTTTTTTCTTTGTGTTTGTATTGGTGTTTGTGGTTGTGGTTGGGTTTGTTGTTAGGTTTTTGTTTTCGTTTGTATTTCTAATTGTGTTAGCGTTATGTTTGCGTTTTGTTGTTTTGGTTGGTTGTGGTTTGGGTGGGCAATGCCGGGTTTATGATGATTACTAAACACACAGGTAATGGTCTTTAACGGAAAGGTTTTTCACAGAAGCCAGAGCAGGGCCTGGCCGGGACGGCTAGTATATATATATATATATTTATTTATTTATTTATTTATTTATTTATTTATTTATTTATTTATATATATATATATATAAAACAAATAAACGTTTAATTATAACAAAGTTTTAATGTACAAACGAAAGAAACGAATTACATTTGAAAAGAAAACCAAAGGGAAAATAGCTACAAATGGGAAGGAAGGGAGATAAAAAAAAAGTACTGGTGATAAAGCCCAGACACGTAAGAAGATCTGAGAGTTACTTCCCCGTACGCTTTGGTTCAGGACGATAAAGAGGCAGGTCCCGCGTCTGGCTTTAGCAGACGGGAAAGTAACGGAAAGAGAAAGGACGGTAAGTCTAACCTCTCAGAAGCTTCTAAATATTTAGACTCGCTCGCTGCTCGGGTCCTGTGGCTAGAGATTATCCAGACAGATAATCCTAATTGGCTTCAAGAGGGGTGGGGGAAGTGGGGGCGGGGAGATTGAGCAACCGGTACAGTGGGTAGAGGAGGAGGGGTGGTTTTCAACACCTGATGCCCATTGCTACTTTGCGGTGGATTTGTTTCCGTTCTTTAAAAGATTCTCTGTTGTAGTTTTTATCTTTTTAAAGATTTAAAATGTAGATTTGAATTAAACTTCTAACTAGAAATGTAGCTAAGTGTGGTTGGGGTTAGGGTCAGAGTTAGGGTAAAGGTAGTTTTAATTTTTTCAAGTCCGATTGTATGTAGTGATACTTGCTAACGTCATCTGTGTTAAACGCATACCACGAGACCAGGCGAGATTAGACGAGAGTGAACGAGACCAGACGAGATTGGACGAGAGTGAACGAGGCAGACTGCAACGAACGAGACTGGACGAGACCAGGCGAGATTAGATGAGCGTGAACGAGACTAGACTGTAATAAACGAGGCCAGACGAGATTAGACGAGAGTGAACGAGACTAGACGAGATAAGACGAGACCAGGCGGGATCGGACGAGAGTGAACGAGACTAGACTGTAACAAACGAGACTGGACGAGACTGGACGAGACCAGGCGATATTAGACGAGACTAGACGAAAATTAGACGAGATTAGACGAGATTAGACGAGGCCAGACGAGATTGGACGAGAGCGAACGAGACCATCTGACTCCGACGAAAAGAGAACCCGGCCGTTGCGTCATGTAAGCAAACGGGAATCACGTGTTTACTTTGGTAATTGCTCTCTCGTGGAAACAGATCCAGCAAAAGTATCCATGTGTCCACGGCATAAACACTCGTGCATGACCCGTGAGCTCTATTTCCGTTGTTTGCATCACAGAAACTCACCCCGCGCTTTAGGAAACTTTCTTGCCGGAATTCTTTTTTTACAGTATCAGTTGGCTTTTATCTCGCATTGTCGAGTATTTAAAAGATTAACTCTGACTTTTGTCAAAGTATTTATAATTCTCAAGGTCTAGTCCTAGGGTAAATTACATCAAAATCTAATGTTTGTTAATATATTATTAAAACTTCATTTAAAAGAGATAAAACCGATACATCCATAGGGTACTAAAGACTTCTGAGTTTTCTCCTTACTCCCAGGTTTCCGTTTTTCATGTTTGGTTAGAGACATTTTGTGCAGACTTTCCGGAAGTGACGTAAAACATATGCCGGTTTTTTAAGTGCACGGAACAATATTTTTTCCAAACTTCTCGGCGCCACTGCGCATGCGTCATAATTTGTTAATCAGCGGCCGGATTGTCTGTTAATTTTCAGGTGACAGGCGAAACATTGGCCAGGTTTATACAACTCGTCATTAGGGTGGCCAGTTAGGGTTAGAGACCGATAAAGGTCAGGGGCACTTATTTAAGTTTGAACTACCATAGCCCAACGCATGACACCATCTACCCACAAAACACCATCTATCTCACAAAACACCATCTAAACAACATCTACCCATTAAATACCATATATCCACATAACACCATGTACCTACCAAACACCATCTACCCACTAAACACCATCTATCTCATAAAACACAATATATAAACAACATCTACCCATAAAATACCATACATCCTCATAACACTCCCCCAAACAACATCTAAATACCATCTATCCACCAAACACCCTCTACCCAAGTAACACCCTCTAACCAAAAAATCACTGCCCACCAAACACCATCTACTCACATAACACCAACTACATACACAGCACCATCTCCCTCAAACACCAACTACCCACTAAACACCATCTGCCCATCCCACACCATCTATTCACATAACACCATGTACCTACACAACACAATCTCCGTCAAACACCATCCGCCCATCCCACAACATCTACCCACGTCTAACACCCACCCACCCACCGCTATCTTCACCATCACTTCCGCCTATTACCAATGTAAGACAATGCTTTACTTTCCTACCCGGGTCACTGGGTACAACAATGATGACAGTTCTCGAGACTTCCTCCTCTCTCACTCTCCCTCATACCCCTCCCTCCCCACACACACACACCCTGCACCTGTTCTCTGTTTTTGCCATTGTTTATTTGCGGCTGTTCTATCAAGATCGCGATATTGTCAAGAACATGCTACGGCTTTACGCATGTGCAGGACCCACAACTGTGTAACTGTAGTTTTTTTTTCTTCTAAAAATGTTGAGTTATCTCCCCTCTTATTTAACCATTTGTTTGTAACGGGAAGACTAGAGTGAACAAGGATGGGGAGGATGCGGAGAAATGTGAGGGAAATATTTAACATGAAGAGTGTACTTTTTAGATTGGTAAAACATTGAACTATCTACTAAATAGTATGTCAATAGTACTCTATAGGCACAATCATTCATAAAATACTGAAAGTATAAATTGAAGTACAGGTTCATACGGGGAAAGTTGTATTATTACACCGGCATAATATGCAACTATTCAGGTTGTTTGAATGAGTCAATGAATTAGGTTTGATGGTTATATTGTGATATGTGGAGAGTATGATGGGGTTAGGTTTTTGAAACAATGATGGTAAAATAAGTCGTCCGAAAACTTAGCAACATCATAAACTCAATAAGTTGTTGCGTTTTTCTTGCTTGTAATAACAGCGTTAGTAATCCAAGCCTTAACCTTAACTCTAATCCCAGGGCTTGTCTTGGCCTTAACCATAATCTTAGCCCCTAACCTGAACTTCAATACTGTCACAAAAGGCTTGAATCTACATTCGATATTCTTTTCTTGCTTCCAAAAATTACAAAGATTTTAAGCTTTTGTTTAAGGTACATAGATACAGTCATGTCTAGACTAAGGTTTGCCGTAGAGTTAAGACAAAGATTATGGTCAGCCCATTCAGCATAAGTTTAAGACAGTGGCGTAGCGACTCTTACCGGCGCCCGGGGACAAACTTTCAATTTGTCGCCCCCTCGGAAACAGCCTTTCAATTTTCAAATTTTCAATTTGCACCCCTCCCCCACAAACTTTCAATTTGCACCCCCCCCCCCATATATTTTTTTTATATTTATAATGCAAAACTGCAGCTAAAATGAGATTTTAATTTGTTTTTAAAACCCATTTTGGCGCCCCCTAAGGCAGCGCCCGAGGACATTAAAACCGCCCCCCCCCTCCTCGCTACGCCTCTGGTTTAAGAGCCAGTTTAACAAGTGTTTGCAGCTTTGTAGAAGGACAGAAAAGAATCGAAAACTGTTAATGTCGCCGATGATCAAAATCACGGTGAGATAAAAATAAATACATCTACGGCCATTTTGATGAATTGTTCACCTTCACAACCAATCAGCGGCGAGGACGGAGCAAGTGGCGGCTCACGGCTCGGGAGTAATGGAGCCAAGCTGCAGCTCATTAGAGCCGTCAACCCGCGTCACGCTCGCTCGACGCCGTCTCGCGTCCTGCGTCATGGGATCGACTGCCTTTTTGTGGGAGAGTAGTCGATTACTTACTTTAGTAACCCGGGTAGTTGTCTCAATCCCAAATAACACACACATACATGCACACACACACAAATACACACACAAACATACGCATACATACACACAATCATTAAAAACCTGACAAAACAGAAATAATCAAAGTTGATACCCGAAATTATACCTCCCCCCCCCCCCCCCCCCCCAAAAATATATATGTTAAAATCTAAGGTATTCGTCAGCGCTGAAAGAAATCATTCTTATACATTTCAGAATTTCAATGCAGCGGCCCCTATTAAAGGATAACACTGTAATGGAGAAACGTTCACATTACTATATATATATATATATATATATATATATATATATATATATATATATATATATATATATATATCTGCTGCGTTCTTACTTGAGTTTATATCGGAGGATTTAAAAAACAAATCCAACTTCATGGGTGAACTAGACTTTGGTATCCGGATCTGCGGTTAATATTTGTAACAATTAAAAAATATACGAGTGTTCCAATCCTAGTGACCATTTCATACGTTTGTGGGAAAATCCGATGCGTAGTATCGAATACAGATCAAGTAGAGAAACTCTCTGCAAATCGCCCATCAACGAGTTGCTACCCCTGATAGGCCGTGTCACGGAGGACAACTCCTTCCATTCAACAAAGGGAGATAAGCGCTCTCGGCGTGATTCTCGGCCCTGGCTGCGAGTTATCGCCCGCGCAGCATCTGAGCTGTCCGTGCAATTGACAATGATATATGATTTCACGCCCGCGGAGAGTTCCGCGAGGATCGGGTGGGGGGAGGTTCTTGGCGGACGTCGAGAAGCTGTTTAACGAGGGGGGGGGGGGGGGAGTTCGGGTGGAGCAAGGGGGGGGGGGGGGGCTGGGCTGAATAATGAGTTACATCAGTCAATTGTTTAAGGCTGGCGTTAGATGTCTGGGTGCAGGTATGTTGGTACGGTTGAGGTGGAGGTATGGCAAAAGTAAAGGGTAGTAGGGAGGTGGTTATTAAGTAGCTTTAAAGTAAAGTACAAGTCTGTCATTAGGTCTAGATCTTTAATTTCTTTAGAAATAAATACAAACAATAAACTATGAACACATGAACAAATATATTTGTTCTCGACAATAACTATAATGTCATCGTTATTGTGAGGTCTAAAGGTTAAAATTACGATTAAGAGTTATCTTTCACCTAGGTTTAAGTGTGCATAGAGTATTTTTTTAAACAAAATATTTGGATACATTCCAGCTCCTGCTAAAATGACCAGCTCCCCTACTCCCAGCTCCCGCTAAAATGACCTGCTCCCTACTCCCAGCTCCCGCTAAAATGACCTGCTCCCCTACTCCCAGCTCCCGCTAAAATGACCTGCTCCCCTACTCCCAGCTCCCGCTAAAATGACCTGCTCCCCTCCTCCCAGCTCCCGCTAAAATGACCTGCTCCCCTACTCCCAGCTCCCGCTAAAATGACCTGCTCCATTACTCCCAGCTCCCACTAAAATGACCTGCTCCTCTACTCCCAGCTCCCGCTAAAATGACCTGCTCCCTACTCCCAGCTCCTGCTAAAATGACCTGCTCCCCTACTCCCAGCTCCCGCTAAAATGACCTCCTCCCCTACTCCCAGCTCCCGCTAAAATGACCTCCTCCCCTACTCCCAGCTCCATTACTGCTGGGTACTGTACTCTCTAATGACGTCGCTTTAGAATAAACTGATCTGCCTTTAAACCGTAAAGCCAACAAACTCGATAACGAAAGTGACAGGTTCGGGAATTCCCAGCCCCTGGCATAAATAAATGATGCAGCGGCCAGCCAAGACAACGTCACGTCCCATATCCGTTTAGCCGGACACTCGCTGCACGCTGGGAAAACACGGACATCAATCCCAGGTAGATGACCTTTGACACCCTGATGAGCAGGGATTGGGTGGTGACCTGGTGTCCGTGTGAACTTTGACCTCGGTAGCCAACAAAGCGTCAGTTTGATTGACTTGACCTATATCTGGCCAGTCGACTGAAGTTTGTCCATACGATCACCTTAGCGTCGCTGTCAATAAAACCCTTACACTTTTAGTGCCATTAATGGTAGGGCGTTCTTCTGTTAGCCCGAAGTCCCTAGTTCGGATCTATTACGTTGGTACATATAAGTGCGCGTGAATGCTAATGAATGTGTGTATGTATTTTGACTAAACACGTTGACAAAACGTTAAATTGACTGTTCCTTTATTTCATCAAACTGGACGCTTAAATGAACTTTATTATTATACTGAGGAAACAATAACAGCGCTTCTTAGGTTGCAAATGAAAAATAATAATTCGAAAATTTAATTCTATTTAACAGCTTTCTAGTAATTTATCAACTTCTGAAAAGCCCAACTAACCAAATCTTTTGAAGTAGGCTTATTTTTATTTCACTCATCCACTAAGTTTGGGGAGAGGGGGATTGTTCCGTGTTTTTCATTTCATAAATGTCTTTTCATTTCGCACCATAATCATCAAGGGCCATGACGGAACCTTAGCCGGTCCAAAAATGTGCGTCAGGCGAGACCACCCTTGTTTCAAAAAGCAATCAAAACACAATACATCCTTCGCGAGTATCACCGGCCCAGCGGGGATCCCCGAACGGCGTCTCCGTACGGTGCGAACTGCGGGTCTTCTCCGAACGGTAAAGAAGCCGCGAACGATCGCGAAAAATGATGACGGTTTTTTTTTTTCAATTTCCCACTGTAATACTTCTCTCTGTTGGTAGTCATCTGTTGTTTTACCACTTTCTTTTGTTTTTTTCCCAACCCTCCGTCAAAATCTATGAAGTTTCATTTACTGGGGATTATATTTCAAACTTTTAATTTTAACGACAGTATGGTCTGTTTGATGTGTAATGTGATTTAAACAGATGTCACGTGGTTGATGAGATGTGAAATGTATCTTCTATATCTATAACCGTTTATCATTTTTTAATAAGCTTGTCTAGAACAAAGTTAATTGTTTTCTTCTTCTACTGCGTTCTCAATTGTATTTCCTATAATACATAAAAGTTTTACTTGTCAACTTGTTATAACCCGTTGACTGTGATTACTTTTTTTTCTGGATTTGCTTCTAAAGCCTTTGTCCACGCAAGAACAAACTACAAGGCAGCAGTCGTTTAATTTTGTTCTCTATCCTAGATGGGTTGCTGTCCCCAGCAAACGAGCCTCATATGCCCAGGAGATTCGAACTTTGGAGTTAGCGACTATACTTTCTCCTTCCCGACTACGCAGTCCCCATTTTTGTTTTTTCTTTGGCAGAGAAAGAATTCGCTAAACGAGGCTACAACGGCCCAACTGGTTCTATGATCGAGATCAGGGGAGACGCATCATTTTTTTTTGAAGGCGGAAAATTATCCACAACTTTAAGCTTGACTGGATAATCACTAATGCTCTTAAAACCCATATTCCTGACTTCGTAAAATTATCAAATATTCAATTAGCCGAACTTAGATAGCTATTTTAAAACGTTGGTTAATTTAAGCTATGTTAGTGTTCATTAGAAATTAAATATATCCATTACCTCAAGGAATTCGCCAGAAAAAAAAAACTGTAACCAAATTCCCCCCACCACCAAATCAAAACCGCCCCCCCCCCAAAAACCCTCAGCCCCACCCCCACCCGCTCCGTCAGATGCTGTGGGGGTGAGATAAGAGGGCACTTAGTCCCGATATGACCCTTAAGTCGAGGTCGTCTCAGTGACAGCGTGTAATGGATGAGCACACTTAATGCACGTGTGTGGTGCCCCCACACACGGGGTCGTACCTGGATACTGGGATAGTTGTGGGAGGGGGGGGGGATAGATGGATGTGGGGGTGGATGTTTGGCGCTCTGTAAATATTTCAGGCCTTTTTTTTACTGTTGATATCTTGCAAACGAAACAATTCAATGTATTGATCATGTAATACATTTCTTTTAAAAAAATGAATGTGATTGGTCAGTTCTTTGTCAGTTCCGGTCAGTTCCCGGCCCCTTGCTGGACAGTTACTTGTCCAATAGAAATGTCCCGACTAGCAGAACACACAAAAAAGGGAAACTTTTATTGGAAACTTTATTAAGAACTTTTATTGAAAACTTTTATTAGGAGAGATGATTACCCACACATGGCGTCCTTCGGCGATTTGTATAAATAAACAAAAATTCACCCCCGCCCACCCTGGCATTAGTTAGAATAGATGCTTAACATAATTCCACACAGGACTGTTCTACAGTTTTATAACGAAACCTGATATCTCATTTTATAAACTATTCGACATTTTATCCAAAGCACATGCGGAATTAATAAATTAACAGATTCATAATTACCATAGCTTAATTATATTTTTTTAAATGTCTGCAGACGGATGTTTCCAACATTTCAAGTTCGACTATTCGGCCTTGACCTCAACAGTGATTACACGGTGATGATGGACTTTGTACCCGTGGACGACAAGCGGTATCGATACTCGTTCCACACCTCTAGCTGGGTGGTGGCAGGAAAGGTGAGGAACTACCTCTCACACCACACACCACACACCCCACACAACCCCGTTACTCCCGTTACACACCTCTAGTTGGGTGGTGGCAGGAAAGGTGAGGAACTACCTCTCACACCACACACCTCACCCCACACACCTCACCCCACACACCTCACACCACACCCCCACATACCTCACCCCACACACCTCTAGTTGGGTGGTAGCTGGAAAGGTGAGCAGCTACATCTCACACCACACACCACACACCTCACCCCCACATACCTCACCCCACACACCTCACCCCACACATCTCTAGCTGGGTGGTTGCTGGAAAGGTGAGGAACTACCTCTCACACCACACACTTCACCCCACACACCTCACCCCACACACCTCACACCACACACCCCACTCCACACACCTCAACCCACATACCTCTAGCTGGGTGGTGGCAGGGAAGGTGAGGAACTACCTCTCACACCACACACCTCACCCCACACAACCACGTTACTCCCCCACCACACCTCTAGCTGGGTGGTGGCAGGGAAGGTGAGGACCCACCTCTCACACCTCACCCCCTACCCCACACAACTTCGGGTTGTGGCCACCCCACACACCTTGTAACGACACCCCTCACAACCCGAATCCCAACACTCAACCTCTTCCACTCCACCCACCTCACGTGGTCTCAACCCAACATTACCAACCCCCTCCTAATAAACCCCACAACTTCTAACCCTCTCCGCCTCCTTTAATAAACCATATTTTAATATACTATTTTAAAGATATTTAACACTCACCAGCAATACACAAACACATTCATTTAGATACCTCTGAAACTGTCATTTGTACCTGTTTGCACCTGCAGTCTGACAACCCAAAATACCTGTTTACCTGTCATGCTTGCACCTGTAGTCTGACTCCCGAAATACCTATCTACCTGTCATACTTACCTGTTTACAGCTATATACCTGTTATATGTACCTGTTGTCCCCCTTTAGGCCGACCCCCACATGCCGGGGAGAATCCACGTCCACCCTGACTCAGCTGCCCGGGGCCCCCAGTGGATGAAGCAGGTCATCTCGTTCGACAAGCTCAAACTGACCAACAATCTCATGGACACTAACGGCCATGTAAGTACAAACTGACCAACAATCTCATGGACACTAACGGCCATGTAAGTACAAACTGACCAACAATCTCATGGACACTAACGGCCATGTAAGTACAAACTGACCAACAATCTCATGGACACTAACGGCCATGTAAGTACAAACTGACCAACAATCTCATGGACACTAACGGCCATGTAAGTACAAACTGACCAACATAGACACTAAAGGTCATGTAAGTACAAACTGACCAACAATCTCATGGACACTAACGGCCATGTAAGTACAAACTGACCAACATAGACACTAAAGGTCATGTAAGTACAAACTGACCAACAATCTCATGGACACTAACGGCCATGTAAGTACAAACTGACCAACAATCTTATGGACACTAACGGCCATGTAAGTACAAACTGACCAACAATCTCATGGACACTAACGGCCATGTAAGTACAAACTGACCAACAATCTCATGGACACTAACGGCCATGTAAGTACAAACTGACCAACAATCTCATGGACACTAACGGCCATGTAAGTACAAATTGACCAACAATCTCATGGACACTAACGGCCATGTAAGTACAAATTGACCAACATAGACACTAAAAGTCATGTAAGTACAAATTGACCAACATAGACACTAAAGGTCATATAAGTACAAAACTGACCAACAGACACCAATAGCCATGTAAGTCCCTCTATGTTTCTCATCAACACTTGACCAATGGTCAGTAATTAGTAAGTGTTAAGTAGTTGACCAGTGGTCATTAGTTAACAAGCCGTCATGACTTAACCAATAGTCACATTATGACAAGCCCTAAGTAGATGACCAGTGCCCATTACCTAACTAGACGTCAGAAGCTTACCATGACAGCTTGAAGAGTTATCTCTATATGCTAACTACACAGGGGGTCGGCGTGGTCGAGTCGGAAAAGCTCATGGTTGCTAAACCGAAAAATCTCGAGTTCGAACCCTCGGGCAGGTGAGGCTCGTTAGCTAGGGACAGCCGCTCCTCTAGGAGAGACAACTCCAAAATCAAGCAACTGCTGCCTTGTAGTTTGTTCTTGGTTGGACAAAGGCTATGGAGCAAATCCGAAAAGAAAAGCAGGCTGAAATCGGAGTCAATGGCCTCAATGGCGCATAACCAGTTGACACGTATCCTTAATTGTGATGGAGGCGTGGTCGAGTCGGCAAAAGCTCTTTGTTGATACATTCGAAAAAAGTCTCGAGTTCGAACCCTCTAGCAAATAAGGCTCGATCACTGCCAACACTAAAAATAAAGAATGAAGAAGTAGCTAACTACATCTAAACAATGTGACAAATTACTCTAAATACGACATACTATTTTGACACAAGTGAAGGTTAATCCCAGACTTATTATACTTTTACCAAAGATAAAATTAGATCCACTATGTCATATGATTACACAGCTTAATGTAGGTCTGCGAAACCACGGGGTAAAAATCGTTTCACGAAGTACATTGCTTTTAGCCAAGATAAACAGTTTTTGACAAAGATAAATTTAGATCTCTTAAGTCACACGATTTTAACCAATCAATGGATCACCCCTTAACCCTTTTTGTGCTTGTTGGGGCACCACAGTTGATTTCTGCCATCTGTCTCGATCGTCTGCTGGTGTGAGCGGTTCTGCAACAGGCAGCTCAATCAAATCTTTGATGTCATCCATCCAGTGACGTCTTTGCCTCCCCTTCTTCTCCCTCCTGGCACACTGCCTTGTATTGTTGTTTTTGGATAGGCGGTGGATCGTGTGACATGCCCACACCTTCTCAGCTTTCTTGTTTTGGCAATGCTCAGTAGGCAATGGCACCAATCGCACCAGTGATCAGTATTTCTTTCAAGTATCTCCGCGGGGTGGGGGGCTGTCCCGAAGCACGTCTACACCCCACCCCTCCCAACAAAAAGAATGTATATATACAATATAGTGTCGTCGTCGTCTCTTCCCCCCCCCCCCGCTCTCCCCCGAAATTTTCAAGTGACCCCCCCCCTCCATGAGAAAAAAGTCTGAAACACTGCTAGTGACTCTTTTCATGGAATTTCACAAAATTTGAGAAAGCTAAATATATATTTAAAGTTGTAAGTCTTTCCTGAATATACCCCCCCCCCTCATGATAGTGTGTCTTGAACCTTACCCCCAATCCTCAAGAAAGTGTGTTCTGGAATCCCCCCCATGACAGTGTACTGGAATCCCCCCCACCCCCGCCCCCCTCATGAAAGTGTGTCCTGGAATCCCCCCCCCCCAAATCCTCAAGAAAGTGTGTCATGGAATCCCCCGCCCCCCCCCCCCCCCCCCAAATCCTCAAGAAAGTGTCCTGGAATCCCCCCGCCCCCCCCCCCCCCCCAAATCCTCAAGAAAGTGTGTTCTGGAATTCCCCCCCCCCCATGACAGTGTCCTGGAATCCCCCCCCCCCCCCTCATGAAAGTGTGTCCTGGAATCCCCCCCCCCCCCCCTGGAATCCTGTTACGTGCCCGTGCTCAGCTGAGCTCACCCCGACAAAGTCCCTCCCCCCTGCCCTCGCGCGGCCCCTGCGTCATTCATTAGCGCCAGGAGTCGCAGATGGACGCCAGGCCAGTGGCGTCGTGTTTGTGCCGCCCGTCCCCCGCTGTTTACACTTAGTCCCGGGCCGCTGATAGGGGATACACATTGTAAACATTATAAAACAGACCAGCTGCTCGGCTTATCGGATGCCGTTTTCATAACGTCCGATACATTGTGGCTGTTTGGACCAGATTGATGGGATAAGAGGGGAAGGAGAGGGGGTAAGGGTGTGGGGGTGGGGGGTGGATGCGTCTGATATCTTTTTTTTAACAGTTATGTTTTGTTTCGTAAGTTATGAACCTTGTCTATCAACTGTTTAAATAAGATATGTAAACTTTTTTTTTTATATAGAGCTTAAATCTTAAATAGCTATTTTTATGACGATGGGGAATTTCCGTTAAGCGCAATTTCTATTGTTAACAAGCTTTGTGGGGGAAAAATTAGGTTGCTAGTTTGACGTTGATGGGAACTGCCAAAACAGTTCTTTTATGTTCCTGCGGAATGGATAATTTGTTAGGGGCAGATAAACGATGGTTGACAGGAAGTGTCTGAAAATAAGTTGTCTGACCGTTGTCAGTAGTTTAAAGGAACAGCCGGGCAATATATACGTTCAAATATTTTCTCATCAAACATTATCCAAAGTGTATGTTTCATATTATGCCGCGTTGCGGTTTAAATTTAAATTTTGGCATTTTAAAATCTGAAAGGAACAAAATTATGATGTAGAAATTACAGAGGGTTGCAAACAAATTACTTATGCTCACACATTACACCTTCTTTCCAGCAAATTCTACTTCCACAAAAGAAAATTACACACACGCTTCCTACCAAACATATTACACATTACCAAAATAAATTACACATCTAAACAAAATGCATCTTCTCGTACACAAATTACATTCTCCAAAATATATTACACATCACCAAAACTACACATCACAAAACTACACATCACCAAACTACACATCACCAAATTACACATCACCAAACTACACATCACCAAATTACACATCACCAAACTACACATCACCAAACTACACATCACCAAACTACACATCACCAAACTACACATCACCAAACTACACATCACCAAACTACACATCACCAAACTACACATCACCAAACTACACATCACCAAACTACACATCACCAAACTACACATCACCAAGCAAATTACACGTTACCAAACATATTACACATCCCAAAAACAAATTATACGTCCTCCCAAACGACACCTCCTCCTTAACCAACCCACATGGACGCTGACCCTTCTGGTCCGTCTAACCTTGTGGTCCATTTAACCTTGTGGTCCATCTAACCTTGTGGTCCATCTAACCATGTGGTCCATCTAACCTTGTGGTCCGTCTAACCTTGTGGTCCATCTAACCTTGTGGTCCATCTAACCTTGTGGTCCATCTAACCTTGTGGTCCATCTAACCTTGTGGTCCATCTAACCTTGTGGTCCAGCTAACATTGTGGTCCATCTAACCTTGTGGTCCATCTAACCTTGTGGTCCAGCTAACATTGTGGTCCATCTAACCATGTGGTCCATCTAACCTTGTGGTCCATCTAACCTTGTGGTCCATCTAACCTTGTGGTCCATCTAACCTTGTGGTCCAGCTAACCTTTTCGTCCATCTAACCTTGTGGTCCATCTACCCTTGTGGTCCATCTAACATTGTGGTCCATCTAACCTTGTGGTCCATCTAACCTTGTGGTCCATCTAACCTTGTGGTCCATCTACCCTTGTGGTCCATCTAACCTTGTGGTCCATCTAACCTTGTGGTCCATCTAACCTTGTGGTCCATCTACCCTTGTGGTCCATCTACCCTTGTGGTCCATCTAACCTTGTGGTCCATCTAACCTTGTGGTCCATCTAACCTTGTGGTCCAGCTAACCTTGTGGTCCAGCTAACCTTGTGGTCCATCTAACCTTGTGGTCCAGCTAACCTTGTGGTCCATCTAACCTTGTGGTCCATCTAACCTTGTGGTCCATCTAACCTTGTGGTCCATCTAACCTTGTGGTCCAGCTAACCTTGTGGTCCATCTAACCTTGTGGCCCAGCTAACCTTGTGGTCATCTCCCCAGATTATCCTCAACTCCATGCACAAGTACCAGCCCCGTCTGCACGTGCTATACACCCCGCCCAAGTCAGAGAACATCACTGGCACCGAGAACCATCGCACTTTCATCTTTCCTGAGACCAAGTTCATGGCCGTTACGGCCTACCAGAACCAGAGGGTGAGTGACATGAGTGTGTCAGTGTGTGTCAGCTATGTCAGTGTGTTAGTGTGTCAGTTATGTCAGTATGTCAGTTATGTCAGTTATGTTAGTATGTCAGTTATGTCAGTGTGTCAGTAATGTCAGTGTGTCAGTTATATTATTATTTCAGTTATGACAGTGATGTCAGTGTGTCAGTTATGTCAGTGTGTCAGTGGTCAATTATGTCATATTGTGTTTGTTATGCAACTTAACACCAACAACCCTCTGTACAACCACCAGATAACACAACTGAAGATTGCCAGCAACCCGTTTGCTAAAGGTTTCAGAGACTGTGATCCCAACGATTGGTAATGTTTCCTTTTTCCATCTCTTTTATCTTTTCCTACTACTTGTGTCTATGTGTTACTTCCCTTTATATTTAGTTTTCACTCTTCAACAAAACACATCGTAACCATCTTTTCACTGTAACATTTTTTTTCTTTATAAAACATCGTGACTAGATAATAACGTTTATTAATTAGTGATTATTGTCCTAATAAATAATTTCTTAATTTTCAACGAACGATAAAAGAGAGAGAAAAAATATTAAGGAAGAAATTTTTTTTTGTCGTTTGTCTTTGTTTTGTTCTTCGTTAAAAAAAAAACACAAATTTGAAACAATGCTCTATCTAATGCAAATTAAAAAGCAGAATAAAACTAAGTGCAATAATTTCAATGGACGTAAAAAACTAGAGCGGAAAAAGATCGGATAAAAGTAAGTTAAAGAGGAGCAGGAATTGAAACTGAACAGACCAGGTGTGGCTTTTCAAATGTTACCAGACCAAGTGTTCACATTATGTACTCACTGTTATCGAGACAGACAGCCGCCGGTAGAAGGATGGGGAAGGGGGGAAGTCTAATGGAAGGGAAGTTTCGGGGGGGGGGGGGGGAAGAGTGTAGGTAGGGGGTCTGGGGGCGGTGGTTTTTATTTCATGTGCAACAGGCGTCTGCAGTGGTTCTAATTCTAATGTCAGATCTCTGGTATACCCCAATCATTAAAACAATACTTGGGGTACATAATACTTTTTTTTTTTTTTTTTTGTTTGATTAACTTGGATTGTGAAATGAAATAGAAACGCATTTTTAAAAAAACAATAAATTATCGCTGTAAGCTTTATTAACATAGGGTGCGGTTTAATACGGATACGAGGGCTTTCTATATGAAAACCGTGAAGTGAAAACATAGCACTTGATTTTATCAGTGTGATGTTTCGCCGTTTTTAAGTTATTGCTCTAAGATTATCCTTAGAAGCTAGAAACAATTGTAAACGTGGTTCGCATTGTAGCCACATCTACCATGTACTAGCAATATGTTGTTCGCTTTCTTTAAGTTTTTTATGAGTCTGTTCAAGTTCATCAGTATTGTAAACATGGTTCGCATTGTACCCACATGTACCATGTAAAAGCAGTGTGATTGTTCGTCTTATTTATGTTGTTTTATTAGAGTCTGTTTATGTTCATCAACATTGTAATCATGGTTCGCATTGTACCCACATCCACCAACATTGTAATCATGGTTCGCATTCTACCCACAGCATGGCGGAGCTACTCCAGATTAGTTCCGGGTGCTCGACACGCCCACGCCCCCAACACAGACCAAACTCATTTCAGCTGCTGGGGGTGTCCAGGAAGAGAGAGGGAGAAAAGGGTGAGTCCATGTGCTTGTTTAGGGAGGATAGGAGGACGAATAATGATGGGGTGGCGACTGGCGAGTCTGAGGGGTGGCGACGTGGGGGGGGGGGGCGGTATTTTTAGGCATATGGGGTGTCGTGATAGATTTTAGTGTGTGGTTACCTGGGGGCGGGGGTTTTGATGGGATTACTAGGGATGGGGTCTACAAAAGTGATGACCACATTATCCGTTCTCGTTAGAGGTCAGAGTAACAGATCAACTCTACTTCACCTAGTATTTAGTATTTGAAATTAGTGTTTAACATTTTTAAATTTAAATCTAGTGTCAGAATACGACTGTACACTTAAACATACATGTATAAAACAAAAGGGTCATTGCTAAGATGTATATAGATCTACAGTTGCAAGCGTTTATTTAGACACAATTGTACACAGTTACACGCGTTAATATAGACACAATAGTACACAATTGAATGCGTTTCTATAGACACAATTGTACAAAGTTGCAAGAGTTTATTTAGACACAAGTGTACATTCTTTTCAAATCTTTATTATTATGTTTTCAGATCAAAGTCAAGACGAGTACCGAGGTCTTCTGGCAAGCTCCACGCCCCCACTCACGCCCATGACCGCCATCCCGCCCATGGGGAGCATGGCCGGCATGACGATGCTGAATAACCCCCTGCAAACCGGGCGCTCCCCCAACCTCTACGCCGACTGCTACAGCTATCCCCCCTACGCCGATCCTTACATGGCCTCGTCCAAAGCGCGACCTTCACCTTACGGTTGCCCAGTCGACTACGCCACATACTCTCAAAACATGAAAGGGATTTATTCTCCGCCAAGAACGAACAATTTTGCATACGGATATGACGCACGATGATTATGAATGACTCACTTCATCAACATGGATATCCATTTTTCAGTTTCTATTTATAGCTTCAAACCGACATGACTTACTTTGATGACCTACTTTAATCTACGAAAAGTTGGTCATCCCTTTTTTGCCTTTCTGGAATTTTTACGCTTCAAATTACGTCAAATAATAACTAATTGTGACAATGGACGATAAAAACTATTTTTTGCTCAATATTTGCTTTGGAACTCACGGAATTCATTAATTATTTTTTAATTAAAACAATGTTTATTAATTATATTTGTTTGAAAACGGAAAGTATGTTTCTCTATATAGACCTACATAGGGCGGTGACAATGAGCAATCCACTTTGAAACTGTAAGCGCTGTGTTCAATTTCAGACTGCTTCACACTGCACTGTGGTAAAGACTGATCACACATTGTGCTAGCTATACTATATCTTGATGTACTGTATGGTGTATCATGCCATCCAACTATTTTTTCCATATCCCTTTAATAAATTGTATTTTTTTTTTCAATCCATTAGTAGACATATGTGGTTGTTACCATTTAGACAATACCTATTTGTAGTTAAAAAACTAATCGTAAAAATATTTCAGCTGTGTATATCATTCAAAACTAGCCACAAAAATATGCTTTTCTTTGCAAATTTCAGTGAAGTCCAGTATTACAAAATCATGTTTGTACGTACACATCTATAAAATTATGTTGGCTATAAAAATGTACAAGTTCTTGTACACCCAGCTAAACCAGTTTGTGTACACCCCTCCCTGCCCCTACCCATAACTTAACCTTGCTTAAGCCGCTGCCCCCCCCCCCCCTCCACCATGCGCTTGATGCCCGGTTGTTTAGAAGTTAAAATAAAAGATAAACCATTTCAACAAGGCCATCCTTTCTCCGCCCTCGTTCATTTACCTTACAGAAACAAATTCACAACTTGTTGCTTTGAATTATGTGATTTCAACCGGCGTTTTGAGGCTAGAAAACTATATTTTGAATGGCTTTTAAGAGGTGTAAATTAAAGTGTAAAATAAAGCTTAAATTTAAGTTAAATGGCTTTTTAAAGACAAAAACTTATTTTGTTTTTAAATAGCTTTTTGAAGGCTGAAAAATTCAAAGCTTATATAAAACTACTACACGTTTTAAAAAAAGAAAAAAAGAAAGCTGTTTTTAGAGAATGTAAGACTAAAAATTTGTAACAGTTTTAAATGACTAAAATTTAAAAAAAAACTTTTTAAAAAGACTAAAATAAGTCTTTTAAAAAGCGTGGAATGTTTTTTTTTTTACGGTTTAAAGTCTGTAAAATTTAAAGTTTTCTTTATTTTGTTTTACAGTAATTAAAATTGAAACCAAATCTGGCTTTTTACTGAGTGTAGAATTTTAAATGTTTAATCGCTTCACTAGGACTTTACTGTGATAGTGAAAATAAAACTAATATTTCGTCATTATTTGACCAATCTTTATAAATACCATTTTCTCAATACCTTAACCACTTTCGAAATGGAAAAAGTTTTAAGCATGCAGTGGTGGACTTTTATTTCCATAAACTAAATCAATCATTACATTTACCTTACCCTATTTTAATTTTTATCGTTCCCTACCCCATTCCTAAGTTTTAAAATCGTGAGTCGTTCAAAATTGACTTAACACACATAGGGGTGGAGGGGTTGGAGTCGTTCAAAATTGACTTAACACACATAGGGGTGGAGGGGTTGGAGTCGTTCAAAATTGACTTAACACACATAGGGGTGGAGGGGTTGGAGTCGTTCAAAACACATAGGGGTGGAGGGGTTGGAGTCGTTCAAAACACATAGGGGTGGAGGGGTTGGAGTCGTTCAAAATTGACTTAACACACATAGGGGTGGAGGGCGTTGGAGTCATTCAAAATTGACTTAACACACATAGGGGTGGAGGGGTTGGAGTCGTTCAAAATTGACTTAACACACATAGGGGTGGAGGGGTTGGAGTCGTTCAAAATTGACTTAACACACATAGGGGTGGAGGGGTTGGAGTCGTTCAAAACACATAGGGGTGGAGGGGTTGGAGTCGTTCAAAATTGACTTAACACACATAGGGGTGGAGGGGGTTGGAGTCGTTCAAAATTGACTTAACACACATAGGGGTGGAGGGGTTGGAGTCGTTCAAAATTGACTTAACACACATAGGGGTGGAGGGGTTGGAGTCGTTCAAAATTGACTTAACACACATAGGGGTGGAGGGGTTGGAGTCGTTCAAAATTGACTTAAAACACATAGGGGTGGAGGGGTTGGAGTCGTTCAAAATTGACTTAACACACATAGGGGTGGAGGGGTTGGAGTCGTTCAAAATTGACTTAACACACATAGGGGTGGAGGGGTTGGAGTCGTTCAAAATTGACTTAAAACACATAGGGGTGGAGGGGTTGGAGTCGTTCAAAATTGACTTAACACACATAGGGGTGGAGGGGTTGGAGTCGTTCAAAATTGACTTAAAACACATAGGGGTGGAGGGGTTGGAGTCGTTCAAAATTGACTTAAAACACATAGGGGTGGAGGGGTTGGAGTCGTTTAAAATTGACTTAAAACACATAGGGGTGGAGGGGTTGGAGTCGTTCAAAATTGACTTAATCATAAACAGGAATGACGTTTTTATGGACGACCCCCTTTCAGAATGTATAATAAAATTATTTTAAAGATCCTTACTATAATTAATAATTTGACGTAAGATTGTTTTTGTTCTTGATTGTCTTTGCATCTCACCTGAGCTCCATGTTCAAATGAAGATATAGATGTACATAATCCTTACTTACTTATAATATCGCACCTCAGATCAAATTCAGGGGAACCTACTCCCTAAATAAGGGAACTAACTCTCGTTTGTTGTGTATATATTGATATCAAACTGCCTTTTAATTTTGTGCCTTACAGATGCAATTTTTCAACTATTTTCTTTTTTTAAATAATTCAATTTTTTATGCATCATTTTAATATTTAAATCATTTTTAAAAAGATTTTTCATTAGTATTTTTCAAATGTTATGTAATTATGTTGTTACATTTTATTTGAAGATTGGTGCGTCTGTTGCATGGGTGGATGGGATGACGATAGGTTGATGAGAAGCAGAGTTTCTTCCAGGCATCTCTTCGGGGGGGCAAAGCCCCCCCGAAAATTTTTTACCGCCCCCCCCCCGAACGAAATGAAATTTATATAATTTATATAGAAAATATATACTTTTAACAGTGTCCGCCCCCCCGAAGAAAGTTTACCGCCCCCCCCCCCCCCCCCCGAAGATTTCAAGTGCCCCCCCGGAGAAAAAAGTCTGGAAGAAACACTGATGAGAAGGAGGTTTGTGTGTGTACGTGTCTGTGTGGAGAGGTAGTAATCGAGGTGGAAGGTGTGCTTACAGTGGACATATCTCTGAAACTCTAGAAAATTCGGCCACTAGACAATAAAAATAGTTGAACTTCGTCTAATGGCTGCTCGGTTGGTCATAACTCTGCATCATTTTTAATACACGCCTAAAATAGTGAATCAGATTCTTGAAGATAGCCGAACGTGTGTTTACAGCGTATCTTGTCTGGATTCTAGTATTTAGTTGTATGTCAGTGTATTGATGGCCCAGTCCTACGAAGTCCGTGCATGGATTATGTTGATGGCCAGCAAAGAAATTGTGAGGAGAAAACGTTGGCATTGCGTGTGAGAAAAATCTGGAGTATTTTTGTTGGTCATACTAAACACGTCGCTAGGCCAATTGGAATAAGCTGATAGTTAAAATAATTAATTAGTTCTAGCTTCAATGTTTAATATTTTAGTTCGCGACTAAAATATAAAAATGTTTTTTTTTGTCAGGATTTTCAAATGTTTTTACATTTTTAAAGAAAATAAATTATTTTAAAATATTTGTTTATTTATTTATTTTTTATCATTTCATTAAATATGCATGTTTGGTACAAAAGTTTCCTGATCATCGTTAAAGGGCTGAAAAGTGTCAGATCATTATAGTGAGATGGATGAAACATTAATTATATTATAATATTTAATTATTTTATAATATAATTTTTGTTTAAAATTGCTTTAGTAGTCCAAAGGATTGTGCCACTTGACGCTACCATTTTTATTTTTTTACAATGCCCATGTTTAGGTCCTAAGTAGTATGTCTCAACAGAACCAAACATATTGACCATTCTTTCGTGGATCTGGTCACGTGTTAGGCATATATCATCTGTGTATGAGATCCCTGAAGTCTGCGCTAACTCGTTTATACGGGATAGGGTTAAAAGCGTCTAAAAATTGCGTGACGTCATATACAGATAATGGAATGGTGTGGCCTAACGGTAGAGCGCTAGACTGCTAACCCGAAAGTCTCGAGGTCGAATCCGGGTTCAAGTCAGTAGAACGTCCAAGCCGCTCTGATGGTTTCCTAAATTAAAAGCGGCTGGGCATAGTGCTGGCCACACTTTTCCTTCATATTCCTGCTAGGTCACAGAAACAGGTGAACTCTACTTCACTTGCCCCGTAGACCGTAAGATTCGAAAAGGGAACTTAACTCGATTACTTTTATGTATAGATAGACTGACATTCACTTGCCAATGCAGCACCCCCCCCCCCCTACATAACCCACAGATGTAGGACAGAGGTGTCAGTTACACAAGGTAGGCTAATGTCAAGGCCGGCACGACGATGTGGTGGTATAGCCGGCGACAGTCAGCAGACTATCAAATGACCTCGACCTTTAACGGACTGCTTGTTTATCCTACACGCGAGAAACTGTTCAGAGGGAACCCGAAATGTTTTGCAACTGGTCAGAGGGAACCCGAAATGTTTTGCAACTGTCGGATCCCACACCGATCTTGTCGCCTGCTTGTTGTTGCAGGTTGACGTCTGCTAGTGAGACCTACCCACGCTGGGGTATGATGGGTAGCTAACCGTGTCTGATCCTGCGGACATTTTGTTTTCAGTAAACAAAGAGGGAGGTCAGCGCGCTGGGGTGGAGATGAGGGGTGGGTAAATGACGGTCAGAAGTGGGAAAACTGTTTAGATGTGTGATGTAAGGCCACGATGTGTGGGAGTGGGGAGGTTGGGGTGTGAGGGAGGGTGGGGTGGAGATGAGGGGTGGGTAAATGACGGTCAGAAGTGGGAAAACTTTATATGTGTGATGTAAGGCCACGATGTGCGGGTGTGGGGGAGGGTGGGGTCCCTGTATGACTGTCATGGGTAGAAGCTCGAGGTGCTAAAACTAGAAGATAAACTTCTGTTAAACAAAACAAAGTCTAGAGACCCTAGGTACAGATGCATCAAAGCAGAGGTTTTTTTTCCAGACATGTTTTTTTCTCCGGGGAGGGGGTGGGGGAAATATACGGGTGCGGACTCTGGTTACAATATATATTTTCTACATAAGCAGTGCAATTCCCCCCCCCCCCCACTCCCTGAATGAAACTGTATAAAGGGTATTTGTATACCTGAAATTGCAGATGCTGAGGCTCTGAAAATTGCTACACCTCCCTTCGATTCCACAATTGGTTTGGTACAACAAATATTTAGGCCCTATCTAGATTGTATTTCAGTACTAGACTAGGACAAAAAACAAACAACATTGGTGACATATTTTTTTCTGGGGAGGGGACATTTGAAACTTTCAAACTTTCGGGGGGGGGGGCACTTAAATTTCCTAGGAGTGGCTAACACTGTTAATATATATATATATATATATATATATATATATATATATATATATATATATATATATATATATATATATATATATATATATATATATATATAAATATATATATATATATAAATATATATATATATATATATATATATATATATATATATATATATATATATATATATATATTTCGTCCCCGGGGTAACACTCCCCCCTCCCCCCCCCCCCTCTCATCCGAGAGGATGCGTGAAAGAAACTCTGCTCACCTTAGCTACACCACAGCCGACTCGTTGTTCAACAACTCCAAGCCGCGATTTTCTCCCACGATACTTCCCTTACGATACCACGCGCTGAAACAACGCGGTGCGCAGACTCCGCGACAAAAAGTTGGCGGGAACATCATTTCGGCCACGGATCTGGCCTATCGTCTGTCCTGTTTATATTTTCACGTCTGCCGCGGGAACACGCGATACTCCAGATAAATGTTAACGGCTTTTAAAAATTCGTTTAGCAGCGCCATTTCGAATGTTTATCTAAGCGACGAATCGGCGAGTATCGGAATGTAGACAGATTAAACTTATTCCTCCCTGTGTTTGAACGCCCCCCACGTAGCTGCCCGGATGATGGGAAGAGTTATGGAACCTGTTGCTACCTAGCATTTGATGGGAAGAGTTATGGAACCTGTTGCTACCTAGCATTTGATGGGAAGAGTTATGGAACCTGTTGCTACCTAGCTTTGATGGGAAGAGTTATGGAACCTGTTGCTACCTAGCATTTGATGGGAAGAGTTAAGGAACCTGTTGCTACCTAGCATTTGATGGGAAGAGTTATGGAACCTGTTGCTACCTAGCATTTGATGGGAAGAGTTATGGAACCTGTTGCTACCTAGCATTTGATGGGAAGAGTTATGGAACCTGTTGCTACCTAGCTTCAGTGCTTTATAACGTGTAGGTGTGAACTGGTGAATCTGGACTGGATAAGATGATATTGTTCTGTTTCCTAAAATACAAAAGCTGTTACTGGTTTTATCAGGGTTTCTTTCAGTCATTTTTCTCAGGGCGGTGGGGGGGGGGGGGGGCTGCGCACTTGAAATTTCAGGGGGGAATTGGAGTGGCAGGACTAAGTACCATATAATATACACCAAGACAGACTTGGAGGCGGATTCTTCTTGCAGAACTGAAGACAGCAGGAGATCAGACAAAATACAAAGTTATGGTTGAGGCCTCACGCTCAAAAGAAGATTCGATCAAGTTAGCCATTGCTGAAAGTGCTAGCTTTTGTTTAGGGCAGCATCCTGATGAATTTTCGTTGCAGTTTAGACCTTCAATATTTCTGTCATAACTAGGGTTTTGATAGGTACCAACAAACAAAATTTTTTTTTTTTAAAAAGGCCATCTGAAGTTGTTACTTGTTTTTAATTCGGTATAAAGTTACTCTTTAGAACCTGGATTTCAGCATTTAAAAGGATATTAAAGTTAAGTATTAAGATTCAGTGTTGGTTAGTGAATTCTTCTTCTTCGTTTTAATTGTTATGTTGGACAGGATTTCCTCCAACTCAATAAAGTATTACATGTCAAACTGTTATGTGCCATTTTATTTGTGGACTACAATTTCAGCCTGATTTTGTTTCTGAATTTGCTTCCTTAGCCTTTGTCTAAGCAAGAACAAAGGGTTTTGAATTATTTTATAGATATGAACAAGACTGTAATCGTCAATAAATTCAACTTAAAGCTAAAACAAAAATTTTTATGAAGAAAAGTACGAAACAAAAGACTTTCTGTTGCAAAAATAATGTTTTATCATTAGTTTTGAATAAATAAAATGTGTGTATTTACAAACGAATGCTCAGAAAATTTGACAGGTGTACTAACTAATACATTACATTGTAATGCAGAATATTCTATTTATAATGAATACAATGTTCAAAAAGAAACAAAATAGTGAAAAAATTAGTGTATTCTGTCTCCATTATTTGCTGACAAGGTTTTGTGCAAGATTTCATGATAAGCAGTTTATATCAAATTATGTAGCTTATGACAGTATAACCAGGTGATAATATTGTACCAATGACATAGTTTAGTGTCATCATATCACTTCCCCAGACTATTCTAGCTCAAGGGCTTTAAGTTTTATTTTCCTACACATTTCTATGTAATGGTGAAAATGGAATTAAGGTGAAATGGAATAGTTGAGAAGTGGCCATGAGATACAGCCCAAACTTTGTCAAAATGATGCCTTGGTGAATTTACAACATAACTGTGTAGGATATAAATCTAGAAAGAAATTTTAAAAATGTAGTAAGAGCTGCCTGGTTCTGGGGAAGTGCATGATAAGTGTCAACATATATGACATATGACATAACTGGACTTGATGGCCTCACACAATTGACATCAAATGACAAACCCATTTGGCACATTGGTTAATTAAGTACTAAATAATGCAAGGCCTTTGGTAATAGGAATCCCCCCCCCCCCCCCCCCTCACACATAAATTTGCTACAATGAACAAAAAAATCGACTAGTATCTGGTTCAATGCAGTGCCCCCCCCCCCCCCCCTACAGCTATGGCTTTGGATGTTGTATGCCAAGCATCAAAAGAAATACATTTTTTGAAATCACTCGTTGTCATGGAAACACCACACCCAGCCATACAAAAACATGTAAAAAAAAATTAGGGACGGCAGACCACAGAAAATGATCCAATAGGAAAAAGTTCTGAAATGACAGCTACACAACAAACATGACAGAAATAATGTTAGGGGTCAGGGGTCAGTCAAACTGCTACTCAATCCAGCAGGGCGAATACAGTTTCTTGATAACAAGAAATTACATTCAAATGGTAAACATGATAGTTTCAAAACTACATCAAACAAAGACTGAGCTCAGTCATACCCCTGTACAGACAATCATTCAGATCATTCACAGGAAATGTAATTTTAAGATGTATACAATCTTCTTTTGTCAATAATGTCAGGGTTTAAGTGTGTCCCAGAAAGTTCTGTTACTTAAAACTTAGCCACCAAAACTTTTAAAATACACCATGAGATGTAAATATGATACAAACCTTCAGGAAAAAATATAAGTACATCTAAGTCTAGATGTTAGTGATGTTAAATGAGGTTAATTAGGTACAGATCAATAAGAATTATTTTATTTTGTTTGAACAAATTGTGTTATTTATTGCGGAAAAGATTTTTTAGAGATTATTCTAGATTTTATTGGGGTCAATTATAGATCTATATAGAAATATTTGAATTTGGTTTGACTAAATAATCTTATTTATTAAAGATTTTATTGTCTTCAACATAAATCTTTTAAATTGAGATTACAATTTTTAATCAAGTTAAACTTAAAGAAAAAAATTTACAATTACAATCAAAATGTTAAAAATGTAGAGGGGCAAAAAAGGGAGGTAACCAGATCATTGTAAGATGAGCAAACAGAGTTATCACAGCTTGAAATATTGGGCTACAACACATCATAATGATGTGAGGCAATGAAAATATTTACAGAATTTAAAAATAAAGTTTTGAAAAATGACATGACAAGAATAAAATATAAAAATAAATGCACAATAACCCAGAATCTAAGTTTAATGTTGAGACAAAATTTTCCTGACCCCTAATGGACAATCTATTTTTGGTCATCAAGACAAGTTTTAAAACTGCAGGCACTTGTTTGCATATGGAATAATTAACTACACTTAATAATTTCAACAGCCATTAACATAATGTTTCACCTCATCATCTGTAAACAATCTGGTCCATAATGATGTTACCTGCCTTGTCACGAATTCTTATCCGACCATTTGGGAACCTGGTTTCATGCCGACCATCTGCATACACGGTTTTTATGATGCCATCAGGGAATTCTCTTCTCTGTGGATGTTTAACATCAGGTACAATGTTATGGAATGTTACATAAAACAGATATCACAATAAATTTTAGTTTAATTGTTATGGACTCATTTAGACTGGAATAATTTTCACGCTTCACCAAATTATTGTTTCCCCTCAATTTTTTTAGTACCTATACCGCAAATCGATTTATTTAAAACTCACACATAACTAATATATTAATCATATTTCAGTGCCCAACACATTAATATTGATTTAAAGTAATTATTTATTAATTGAAGTAAGAAAAAAAATTACTTAATTTTGATGGGAAAAAAATAAAGAGTAGTTTTTAAAAAAAAAAAAAAACATGTTTTTATCAGGAAATGTATAATACAAATTATTTTTCTTTAGTTCTTAATAACAGAAAACGGAACCATATCAATTTTTCTACAAAAATAATTGATTGGATTAGTATTAGAACATATACTTTAATTTTGGTTAAATTTTAACATGTATATTACATGAATGTTATATAAGCTAAAATGTTAAGGTCTGTTGTTATGTTAAACTTTTTGTGAAATGTTGTTACTTTGTTGTACCTGATATTCAGCAGTATGCACCTCCCTATCACCACTGGGGTACTCCACAGTTTTCTCCCCTTTGCTGTTGTACTGCATCACAGTGCCATCTGTCAGAATGACCTCTTGACCTCCATCAGGAAAGATGTACTTGACATCCTTAGATGGGAAGATAATCTCCACTGTTCCATCAGGGTATCTTTTTTCTACTTGACCACTGTGGTCATGGATTTAAAATTTATCTTATAATAAACGGGATACAATTTATCTAAAACATTATTCCCAGAAACAGAGTGTGTGTATATTTATATATATATGTATGTATATATATATATATATATATATATATATATATATATATAAATTTCTGTCTACACCACTGTCCAGCACTCATTTGCTGGAGATCCAACTTAAGAATATTAGAACAGCACTCATGTGCACTCACACAGTTCCACACTTAAAGATGATAAATTTCAAGACTCACTTTTTAAACTGAAAGGTTTCCAAACCATCAGGAAAAGTTGTTTGCATGATCTGGGCTTCAGCAAAGATGTAAACCTATGGGGGAGGGTAAATTAAAAATATATAATATATAATTAAAATTATATGATCAGTTCCCTCAGTCCCAGATATTATATGATCAGTTCCCTCAGTCCCAGATATTTTATAATCAGTTCCCTCAGTCCCAGATAATATCTATAAGTTCCCTCAGTCCCAGATAATATCTATAAGTTCCCTCAGTCCCAGATATTTTATAATCAGTTCCCTCAGTCCAAGATAATATCTATGATAAGTTCCCTCAGTCCCAGATATTTTATAATCAGTTCCCTCAGTCCCAGATAATGTCTATGATAAGTTCCCTCAGTCCCAAATATTTTATAATCAGTTCCCTCAGTCCCAGATAATATCTATAAGTTCCCCCAGTCCAAGATATTTTATAATCAGTTCCCTCAGTCCCAGATATTTTATAATCAGTTCCCTCAGTCCCAGATAATATCTATGATAAGTTCCCTCAGACCCAGATATTTAACCCTTTGAGCCCGCCAGGCCGGTAAACCGGCTTCAACATTAGGCATATATGTCCGAAAAGCCGGTTTTCCCGCCAGATGATCTAGCGTCATATTCCTAGCGGCCGGTATACCATCTAATTAAATATAATTAGCGGAAGACTGACTAAAACAGCGCATATGTCTTTTGAGTGCGGGATTATGATTTTTAAAATTGATTTTTAGGAAAAGTGAAAGTATTTACATTTCGTAGCAATGCCGCCGAAACGAAAAGCTGAGCCACAGCCGTCGACTTCATCACAAAAAATTGGTGCAAAAGATGAAGCAAAAGACCGAAATATCAACAAAATAAGTAGAATAACTGCATCTCAGGCAATACAACTACTTATTAATTCCGTTGAAGAAGATAATATTCCTGGTCTATATTGTGATGATAGTGATGTTGAATTTGAGACTTAACACAGTGACATTGAAATTGACAGTGACAATGAATCTGTTCAAGTGGTGCCAAGGACAAAGACTTGCAGAAACGAAAAAAACTGTTTACTGGTGCAAAACATGCGAAGTTTTTCTTTGCATCGGGTCTGGCAGTGATAACTGTTTTAAAGTTATCACACAAAAGTGGACTTCGGGCGTTGAACTAGTATGGCCAGGTATCAATAATAACAAAACAATAACTAAATGTAAATTGGTTTCTTCTATGTTCTATCAAAACAATAATTATACGTTCGTTTTACATACATTGTTCTGTTCAAACATTGTAAAAAAAAAAAAGGATTTCAGAATCTTGCTGCATTGTTGTTTGATCCTTAGTCTGGATACCAAATTTGGCTTGATTATCTCAAACGGTTCAAATAATATAGGCAAAGTTAGAAGCAGATAAGTGAAAATTGGTTTGGCCCTGGGAGCTCAGGAAATGGGAGAAATTAGGCCAGGGCTCAAAGGGTTAATGGTCAGTTCCCTTAGTCCCAGATATGTTCCTTGTACCCTAACCACGAGTTCCAAAACAATAATTTTGCTCAAACAAATGTTAAAAACATGTACAAAATTGTCCAAGTAAAGAAACATGTTAGGTCAGTCTAGACACCACAAGACAACTCACCACTCTGTGGTCTGGAAAAATCTGGCGTATATCCCCATTGGCAAGTTTACATACAATAGTCTGCCCATCAGCTGATATTTCTTTCACTGTCCCATTAGGAAAATGAATTTCTTTTGCACCATTTTTGAAAGTCTTTTCTAACTGTTAAAATATACAACAAATTTACTTACAAGTACATCTAGTAATTATCTTAAGATTTAAGTCAGTTCTGAGGAATTCAGACAAAGAACATATTTTTTTGGTGTAATAATAACGACAAACCGCAAATTGGTTAACAATCAAACATTCTCTGGAATTATTTTAAAAGTTCTTATCACATTTTTATAAAATTATAGTTTTTTGAAAATCTTTAAATGAAATTATTTATTTATTTCTGTTGTAAAAAATATCAAATTTTTTTCCTCTAATATAAATTTCCTATACTTATAGCTGGGCTTATCCTGCATTGGTCAAACTTTAAATACTGAGAAGTGGCTAACCTTGCCATCTTGGTGTCTTGTCTCTGTAAACGAATTGTCTCCCTTATCAATCACAGCCTTTTCAAGGGCGAGCAATGCAACAGACTTGTCACAGCTGTTGGCTGAATGAGATTGATGTCCTGGCATGCTGGTCACAGGGGTGGAATTGGGGAAAGTGCTGTAGAAATTGTATTGAAGTATGATTCAACTTTAAAGAACGTTACTCAATATAGATGACATATTTTTAAACAAATAACAATCTAATGAATTTTAAGTTAAATTTGAAAAAAATAATGCCACTGAAAGTTAAAATTTTTGCTTTATTCGTCATTGAACCAACTATCTTACACTAATGTTATGTTTTAAGTTTCCCTTAGTTAAAAATGAACTTACTTTTCTATCATTACAGGGACTGTGTTGGTCTGTGTTTGCATTATCTCCCCTGCAACTTTCATCTTCAATGGTGGAGGCACAATGCTGGTTTGCAGATCTGCCTTGGAACTTGTTGAGGACAGTCCACCATTTTGAGTAGATTGTGGTGTGTGACTCCTCTGATTGCTGTTAGTTTTAGAACCAGTCATAGGGGCACTAGATCCTGTGGCACTGACTGGCTTTAAAGCACCTAGAAAAATTGTGTTTGATTTTACAGTTGCATTCTACAATAGAAACTGCCCAATTTCAAATCAGCCAAATGTAAACCAGGATATGGATTTTTAAGAGGATTTTTTTTTATGGTCTATAGCTTAAAGTAAGAGATGGCATGACCTAGTGGTAGAGCGTTGGACTCTTAACCCAAAAGTCTCCAGTTCAAATCCTTGCTTAAGTTAGCTTTGATGAGTACCTAACTCACATTAGGGAAAGTAAAGGTGGCTGGGCATAGTGCTGACTACACTATTCCAGACTCTCTTCATATGCCACAGTCCAGATGGCTGAATATAGTGCTATCCCTTCATATGGTGGTGTCCCAGAAACAGATGAAGTCTACTTCACTTGCCCCATGGACAACCAGGTTCAAAAAGTGAACTTTACTTCACTGTTATAGTTCAACAGTAAGACAGCATAAAACCAGGACAAAAGCAAATGTGATCACATTTTTCGAACCAATTTTAAATGGACATGGTGGTATGCAATCATACTATCAAAAGGTTGTTTAAAGGGCTTAATGCTTTTAGGTCATAGAAAATTATAATTTTAACAGGGGAGTCGCAAAGTTCAGAATTTTTTAACTGAGTAAATTCAACCTTATTTTAAATATATTTTTCATTAAAATACCAGACACAATAAAAAATAATGAAAGTTTTCATAGGTTTACTTACAATTTTTTTTAAAAACTTGAGATCTATATTTTTTAAACAACTTCCTTAAAATAAAACACTTTCTAAAGAAAATAACTTAAGAACAAACCTGAATTAACATGGTCTTTGTGTCCTGATAAGGTGGGAGTCTTTGATCGTGGAATCTCTTTGGTGGGCGTGCTACTTCTAGGTTGACTTGAACCAGTCTGTACATAGAATAAAAAATAAATTAACCTATGAAATCAGAGATACACGCAAATCTATTAACAAACAGGTGAACCATTATAAAATAATGCTTTACTGTTGGCATTTAAACATTAGAAAAATTATTTTCAATAGAACAATCAGAATTTTCTAATTAATATGTCAAAAAACTAGCTTATTGGACAAGCAGTTGAATACATATGGGATGACGTGGCCTAGTGGTAGAGAGCTAGACTGCTAACCCGAGAGTCTTGAGTTTGAACCCGGGTTCAAATCAGTGGAATGTCCCTGAGTCCACCCAGCTGTGATGGGTTTCTAACTTACGTTAGGGAAACAAAGGTGGCTGGGAATAGTGCTGACCACACTATCTCTTCATATGCCGAAGTCAATGAATCAGATCAACTCTAATTCATCTGCCCCATGTGTCTTAGGCACGAATGGGATTAAGAAGAAGAAGTTGAGTACATAATTATTAACCTGAAAGTCAAGAGTTGTCAACAGGCCCAAGTCGTTACAATCTCCATTTGATTCACCCACCTTTGATGGTACCAGCTTTGATTTATGCAAAGTTAAAGTGGCTGATAACACTATTCCAGACTATCTCTACATATGCCACTGTCCACATGGCTGAATATAGTGCTGACTACACTCTTCCTGCATATGCTAATTCAGAGAAAGTCTACTTCACCTGCTCTGTAAATGTAACTATACCTTTAAATAAATGACTAGTTCTAATAGTTCTACATTCCACCTACTTGTCGACTGGGTTTTGACGTCAAAGTTTCACTGTATCCACTTTTGCCATTACTCAAACCCTGCGAGGGCTTTAGTGTACTCTGTGCTGCCATCCATTCCAGTCTTTTCTTCTCCAGGATACGGATTTCTTCTTTCAGCTCTCCGTTCTCCACTTCCAGCTCGGCTATTTTGTCTTTCAATCGTGTAGTGCTGGAGCTCCATCTGCTCTCTTTACGCTTCAGCTCATCTTGCAGTTCTTGTAGCTACGGCACATAGACATACGATCAAAATATTAATTACAGCTATCAGGCATAAGCAAGTTAATTCATGAAATATTTACAGCTATGATACACATTTATAAAATCCAAACTTTATTTATAGCTATCAAACATGATTTAGGTTATAAAATAATTTTAGTTATGATAGATATATACAGAATCAAAATATTATTTACAGCTATCCAAGATAATTATTTAAATTTTAAAATGATTACAGCCTTTACACACATTTATATAATCTAAACATCTCATCATGAACTTTCTTTGCTACTTTCCAAAATGGATTAGGATTATTTTATTTTAAAACTTAATTAAACTGATCAGCTGTTTTTCAAACTACTTCCTGACCTGATTGCGTAGAGTATCAATTTCTTCTCTATCTTTTTTGTCAGGCATGGAGCGAATCTTCTTCTGATAGGTGTCAAACAGTTTTCTTTCTCGCCTGAAAAAATTTGATCAATGCTGAACTAAAATCAAGGTCAGGATTGCCAATTATTATGATCCATCATAGTCTTTCATTTCTAGACACCACTGCACTACACTATTTATCTCACTATTAGAGTAATTGTTTATTAAAAGATAAAATATCAAGTGAAATTATTTAAAAACAATACAAATACCTACTTGAGTTTTTTCATTTCTTCTGCCTTGTACTCTTCAATACGTTTCAGTTCTTCCTCCTTCTCTTTTTGGAAATGCTCTATTTCCTGTTTCAACTTAGCTAGGCCCTGTGGTGAATAATATTTTTTAATTTATATTCAGAAGGTAAAATATCCACAACGATTTTGTAAATGGGCTATGACTATTATTTCTGAGAATTAACAATCCATTACAAACACATGTACTGTTTATAGTGTTATCTCTCTTGCTAAACTATTTTCGTTTGTGTTGCTCAATAGCAGAAAACCATTATGATTGAAATTAAAATCGTATTAAAAGAAATTATTGCAGTACAGCTCAGATTGTTTAATATTATTATATTTGTTTATTTGAGTAGACTGGTTGTCACCAGGGTTGACAACTCTTGTCTACACACACCAGCATTACTTACCTCCTCTCTTTCTCTGCTCAGTTTCTCCAATTTAGCGTTTTCAGATCTGAATTTTTCTATCTCTATCTCCAGGTTTTTTATCTTCTCCCTCAGGATGCTGGACTGTATGCCGTCTGTTGACTGGACAGGTTGAACTGTGGCTTGGTGGAGGGCTTGGCTTTTCTAAAGGTACATTCACAGAATCTTTAGGTACATTCACAGAATCTTTTCTATAAGTACATTCACAGAATATTTTCTCATTCACAGAATCTTTTCTATAAGTACATTCACAGAATATTTTCTCTTTCACAGAATCTTTTCTAAAATTACATTCACAGAATTTTTTCTCGGTCACAGAATCTTTTCTCATTCACAGAATCTTTTCTAAAAGTACATTCACAGAATCTTTTCTCATTCACAGAATCTTTTCTAAAAGTACATTAACAGAATCTTTTCTTATTCACAGAATCTTTTCTCAGTCACAGAATCTTTTCTCAGTCACAGAATCTTTTCTCATTCACAGAATCTTTTCTAAAAGTACATTCACAGAATCTTTTCTTATTCACAGAATCTTTTCTAAAATTACATTCACAGAATTTTTTCTCATTCACAGAATCTTTTCTAAAAGTACATTCACAGAATCTTTTCTCATTCACAGAATCTTTTCTCATTCACAGAATCTTTTCTAAAAGTACATTCACAGAATCTTTTCTAAAAGTACATTCACAGAATCTTTTCTCATTCACAGAATCTTTTCTAAAATTACATTCACAGAATCTTTTCTAAAAATACATCCAAAGAATTTATTTTTTAAATTCATTTTACCATTATTCAAAAGATTACAAAAATACATCACAAGTAACAATATTGTACTTAATTCTTTAAAAAGGGTGGTAATAATTCAATTTTTTAAAAACAATTTTAAATAACTTCTTTAACAAAAAAAAAACCAGAAAAACTTATTTAAATGTATCTTAAACATGTAGTTGTGTACATTGAGAATGACTCACAGTTTCAGCATCAGCATTGGGCTTGGGCCTGAGTTTTGGGAACAGCCTTGACACGAGTTTGGATGTAGGTGGTGTTGACACTGCTGTGGAGGCTGGTACAGCTGGTATTGTAATAAAACAACATGAAACCTTACTAACTGACACAGAAAAGCACACAGTCTTTTCAACTTTTATCACTATTTTATTAACAATAAACTAAATGACTTTTGTACAAAAAATGTTGTTGGATTTCATTACCGTTCAAAATATACTTTATTTTTAACTCAAGGGAAAAACTCCATTAGTGGTAAAAGATACTCATTGCAAACAAATAAACATTATTTCTACAGATGAATACCAATTTGATAAATTCATTTTCCACTAATGTAACTAGCTATTATATTTTTTTTTTAAATCTAAAACAATTTTCCAAACTGGAAACAGTGCTTAACAATAATAACATTCATCAAAACAACACAAGCTATTTTTATGAAGAAATTAGAAATTTCAAAGAAAGTTACTGATGATAAAAATTGAAATATAACTGTAGAAAAAAAATTATTTAAAGGTAAAAAAAAAAGATTTAGAGACTCACATTTTAAAACGGTGCCCTCTTCATCATCATCCTCATCCTCCCATGACGCCTCGTCATCAAAGACAGTCATCTGCTGGGTGACACCTGCCTTGGCTGTGGCACCAGGTGGGTTGTCACCTGGCTGCTCCTCATCTGTCTCCTCCTTCTCCGACTCGCTCGACTCCTCGTAGTGGTTGTAATCATCATCGCTGTCTTCATCGTTCCCTCCTGACTTATACCTGTCCCCATTGTAACTCTTCTCTGTAGGGTTGACTTGAGCAGGCTCTGCATGTCGAAAGTTTGTGGTGAAATGAGGCTCGTTCGAAACTAGAGGATAAGAAGAGTCTTGAGGTTCAGTGGCACCATTTTGGTTTAACAGATTAAATTGTGCGGTAGATGTACCGGTACCAAGGACAGTCCCATTTGGCATGGTGAAATATCCAGTCCCCTGATGGATCAGTCCACTAGACTGAAGTGTACCAGTTACTCCCAAACTTCCTGCTTGTGAAGATGTATTTTGATAAATTTTATCACTGGTAAACATGTTTGATACTGACTGAAATGGTAGTGAGCTCCCTTGGTTGATTTTACTGGTAGCAGTTAAAAACCCGGCCTGCATGGATAGAACTTTTAACATGGCTTGAGTATCATTGGCTGAGCTAAATTTGCTGGACATTGGTGCAATTTTTCTGGTCATTGCTTTGGTTGGAGACAGTGGTGCAGCAAGGCCTTGGGGTTCTCTCAGACCAGAAGTGGCAGGGTTGGAAGAGCTGGCGCCGCTGGTGAAGATGTGGCTAGTGTCGTCATTCTCCTCATCACTGGAACCTGTGAGTGTGACATCTGGAGACTGCTGTGAGCCAGCACCCGTATTGCTGATGTTGGCATTGGCGCTGTTGTTGCTGTTGGTGAAAGCACTGTTGCTGTTGGTGAAGGCGTTGTTGTTGTTGGTATAGGCGCTGGTGCTGTTGGTGAAGGCGCTGTTGCTGTTGGTGAAGGCGTTGTTGTTGCTGTTGGCGAAATCTTCATCATCTTGAGACTGGAGGGTTGGGTTGTTTTCCTCGACCACCTCTAACAGACGACGAGTTGCTCTGGTTTCCTCCTCCATCTCTTCCATCTTCTTTGTTTCACTCTTGGATCTCAGTTGACTCAACGCCTCCTTTTAAAACAACACAATTTTTAAAGGTAACGTTTTAATATATCAAAATATAAACTTTGGCCATAAAAAATTATTTATTTGTTAAACCGAACAACCATCTTAAGAAACTTACAGTATGTATCCGCATTTGCAATTAATTTTACATAATAACACATTATCCTTAATTCAACTAATCTTGGTGTATTTATAAGAATTTTTCCATTTATGTACACAAAAGCAGCTCACCTTTTGACCCTGTTTATTACTGTTAAACAACTTCCTGACTATGGAGGAGTTGCTACAGAAACTCATGTTGTCAACTGCATCTTCAAGTAGTTCAAACTCCGCCAGACTGTCCAGCTCAGTCTGTACGTTTTGGAAAAAATTCAATGATTTTTAGTGTAGGACTAAGCAATATAGGGAGGGAGTAATGAATGGTATGGGCTGGAAAACCAAATTTGATAGCAGCACAGGTGTAACAGTTTAAATTAGTTTAATTCAAAATAAAATGAATGTTGGAATGTCGTTGCTATTAGGTAGGTAATAAAATACTTAAAAAAAACTTTTTAAAAAACCACGTTTTTCTTGTGGACTAAAAAGTAGAAAATAAATTTTTCTTTTGTGCTTCCTCGAGCTGTGCAGGTTCTTGTGATGACTGACAAAAAACGTGGGTACGTTCACCATCAAATTTCCCGACCCATCTGCCCGACCCACGTTTTTTGTCAGTCATCACAAGAACCTGCACAGCTCGAGGAAGCACAAAAGAAAAATTTATTTTCTACTTTTTAGTCCACAAGAAAAACGTGGTTTTTTAAAAAGTTTTTTTTAAGTATTTTATTTTCTCCTTTTTAGTCCGTTGCTACACATGAAACACGTGGTTTTTAAAAAAGTGTTTATAAATACACGGACTAAAAATCTTGAGCGACCAGGATTCGAACCTGGGTTGTCGCGGCCACAACGCGAAGTACTAACCACTATACGATCACGGCCAGCGCGCTCACATCGATTGGGGCCGAAGTAACTGTATCAATAGGCCTCCAGTCTTGTCGGTATCTTTAGAAATCATGTCCTCAATTTTATGGTCCTTGGGGCGTAATTAAATTAAGCTAATTACGGTCACTAATTGCTAGTTTTTATGATTGCATCTGAAATTGTTAGGCGAAAGTAGCATGCATGCCAAATTTCAGGTCTCTAGAGCAATCAGAAGTGGGCTAATTTTCGATGTCAATTTTAACAACAAACATCCAAACAACCAAACAACCAAACAAATAAACGCGAAGCTGAGTTAAGAAAAACGTGTTAAAAAGAGGCCAGACTTTGTCATGCAATGATCTTCTTCTTCTTCTTTGTTCTTAATTTTAGTGCTGGAAAGGATCCCCCTCGAACACAATTAAGGATACTTGTCAACTGGTTATGCCCCATTGAGGACACTGACTCAGATTTCAGCCTGCTTTTCTTTTTGGATTTTGCTTCCATAGCCTTTGTCCACAAACTACAAGGCAGCAGTTGATTGTTTTAGAGTTGTCTCTCCTAGAAGAGTGGCTGTCCCCAGCTAACGAGCCTCATCTGCCCAAGGGTTCGAACTCGAGACTTCAGTTCAGCAACCCTGAGCTTTACCAACTCGACCACGCCGAACCCAATGCAATGATGAAAACAGGAAAACTACCAATTATCATCATTAATCTGGTCTCTTTGCGTTGTGATGCAACTACATTGCTCTTGTAGGTATGGTTTTGGGAGATGCCCCTGAGTTGGGTCCTTAACAACTCATCGTATTATAACTTATTTCAGTCTAGCCACTTTTTCCACTGGGGTCCCTACTAACACAGATAAGCTACCACATCTAGTATAACAGACTAACCATTCAATTTTATCAATCAAGGTAAAACAACAACATACAGTGTCATGATCACTGGCTGCTGACCGGGACTCTAGTGATGGAGATCTGTGGACACTGGACAACAGGCTTTGCTTGCTTTCACTCCCATGATCCCTCTCTGTCCTCTCAACACTAGCGCCATCTTTCTGCTGGAATTTCTGCTCCTCCAGTTTTTTACTAGCCACACTGTGAATTAAGCTCAGCTTGCCAGGTTTTTCCCCAGCTTGTGTTGGTCCAAATGTAACAGTCTTGGGACCCTGGGACAAAGAATAGCTACATTGTTATCAATTTACATATGTATTTTTGTAAATGTTTTCGCTGAGGTATTGTTAAAACTTAAAACAGATCAGAACTTAAATAGAGGAAGATTTAAGAAGTTAATTTTACAAGCTAAACAAGATATTATAAATATTTTGTTAGCTCATTTGTTTTAATATAAGTTGGTCTTTTACCTTGTTTGTTCATTAGTTAAATACAAAAAAGCTTCATTTTAAAGACAATCTGATATTATCTTACGTGGCTAAACAGGGGTATATAACTACTCTATATAACAATCAAAGTTTTATAAAGCAAGCATCAGGACTAAATTTATGGGCAACATAACATGACAACTCACACTGGTCACCACCTTCTTGTCCCCTGTCATGGTCTTTAACCTGGAACCAACAGAAAACTTCTTAAGCCCCTCCCCCTCAGTGATGGGCGGACCAGAGTTCAAACCAGGTTTTGTCTTCCCTATTTCAGCCTCCACTCTCTGTGTCTTCTGGAAGGTTTTACGGCCTGTGCCAGGTTTTTTCACAGGTTTTTTTGGGACAGAATTGAATCTGGATATTCCTTCACCTTTACGAAGAAAAGTTTTTTTCCTGTTAGTACCATCACCTGCCTCACTGCTGTATCTGACCTATGGAAAATATAGACAGCATGGAAACAATCATAACATTTCTTTAAAGTGACTATAGGTCTCAACCAGAAATATTAAAATATCCACACAGTACCAATTTTATAAATAGAATGCTAAAATTTTTCTATTTAGGTCAAATTATGTCTAGACATAAAATGTCGGGTTCAATTTTTTGACAAGGTTACTTGGCAGTTAACAGTAATAAAAGGTTGATAGTATAAATAAAATAATCATTCAATTAATGTTATTATTTACATTAAATAATACATGTTAAGTAGAAATTCCTTAAAATTGTGCTGGCCAAACAAACCCTATACATAAAGAGTGGACAATAAACAAATACTCAACCTCTATTATAATCTTAAGTGCAAGTTATACCTTGTTTAACTAACTTCTTAAGATGTGATTTATGTGATTTATGAGGCTGATGATTGAGCTATTTTTAAACGTCTACCTTTTCTCCTTCCTGCTTCAACTTTTCTTCCAGCAGTTGTTCAAAAGTTTTTGTCTCCCCTGCCCCTTTGATTGGTCTTTCATCAGGGGAGGCTACCTGCACCTAAACAAGAAGTACAATTTAAAAATGAACTCACCATTAGAATAAACAACTACAAAAATAAACAGTGAATCAAGCTACAAACCTCTTTTGCTGTGATGTTTTGATCATCATAATCATCATCACTGCTGTCTTCATCCTCCCATGATTCATTGTTTTCCTTGTTGCTGTCTGTCTGTTCTCTGTGATCACCATTCACCTCATTATCATTAAGGTACATGGCACGGGGTACAAACTTAGGGTCTAGTTTGAGTTCCTCGTGGGGTTGTCCATGAGATGAAACCTAGTACAAATACAGAATAGTGCATTGCTACATTTTTTGACATATTTGGTATCATTTTACAAAGTCTTAAAGTACTTATTGAATCAGTGACAAGACATATTTTTACCAATATCACCAACCTAACCTCAACCCTGATCAAGACTCAATCCCTAGTATAGCCTTGGTCTAATCCTAACTCAGGCGCTAAAAACAATAATGATTTAAAAAAACTTAACATGGTAATCTGATAACTACTCTATAAGAATTGGTTTAGAAAAAACTTTAAGGAGCCATAAAAAGAGCAGGATTACAACAGCAAGTAAGACAGGATTAGTGAGTAACTACTTAAAAAGGTAATTTCTTGTACTCAAAATACTTGAACATAGCAAGCAAATAATGTAATAAAGAGCTGCAATCTATTTAAGCAGCTTTGCACTTCTCTGTGCAATAATTTGGTGACCACTGTCCTATATTAAATAATTTATTTGTTAACGCAGCTTTGGGTCATGGCTTTTACATGATCCCACTCACCTGAGTCCCCTTAACGTTGTTACTATTTGGGAAAATTTTTTGTAAGACTGGTCTAGGAGCCTCCTGTAGATGTTGCTGTGATGCTCTGTTGTCTGTGGGCTGGAACTGGAGTTTTCTTGCTCGAGGCTGTTGGCCTGGAGCTGGGAGAGTTGGAGACGCAGACAACTCAATGACATTGGTACTGGTCAAGGGAGGAGTTTTACACCGGTCTTTTCCTGGGAGCAGATTTAAAACCTGAAATGTAAAAATAAGGGGTACAAATGTAAAAAAGGGGTAAAAAAAAGTTATTTTTTAAGAACTACATTTGCTAAGGCATCTTATTGTTAACAGCATAACTAATTCAATCAAGTTCATTGAAATATAGTAACATTATTGGTTAGGGTGACTTTTTCATTTTCACTGTAACAAAATTTTAAAACAAATTGACACAATATCTGGCTTATTTTGAGAAAATGTTATACATTAGGCCAAAAAAGCTAAAAATTTTATTTTTTGAAAAGACTGAAGCTGTTATAAGTGTTGTTTGAACTGGTCAAGCTTAGTAGTTTCCCCTTGATCAAACCTAGTAGTTTCCCCTTGGTCAAGTTAGTTATTTCCTCGTGTCCTAGCCCTTGATTAAATAACTGTAAACAGAGTGCACAAAACTAACTTGCTGCAGTAGACCAGCAGGCGCAGTGTTGAGCAGATTTTCCAGTCCTGCTAGCTGATCTAAAGCCACTCCATTCTTCACCCCACCCCTCGTTGGCCGAGGAGGTGGCAGCTTGGCTGGAATAAAATTGTCGCTGGAGTCTGACATCCAGTCTGGCGCTGGCCGCGCATCATCACGCAGAATCTCCAGCTGGTCCTCATGAGAGCCTGGGTTACTGAACAGTTCAGAGTTGGTGTACCTGTCTTCATCATTTGGGTTGATCAACTTTGATGGATCAACGTACATCACAGGTTTAGGGAGCGAACTTTGACTCTGTTCCAAAAAATTATTATGATTAAATAAAGATGGTTACAATAAAACTAATGTGGTTAATAATAATACTTAAATATTTAAGCTCAAAAACAAAATTATACAGAACAGTAATGAAGAAAATAGTAAAATGTTCAATATACTGATTAAAAGACGAGTGGTTCTAATTGCACTTTACAAATAATTTTACTTGAAACTCTAATTAATGATTTAAGCTATTTTTAACAAAATGGTGAAGTTAATACGAACATTAAAATATGCTATCTGAAAATTTACATAAAACACCAGCAAAGCAATTATATATGTATTGAGTAAATTGCCCAACAGAAATGATTGAGTTTTAAAGTGAACTGACCTTTAATTATAATGCACCCCAAACTATCAACAAAAGACATTCAGTGAACAAACATTAACCCAACACTACCAACATAAAACCATCAAACTGACCTTCAATGTATCCTGCATAGACATGAGGCCACTGTCCATAGAAATGCCAGCAGCCTGAGAGAAATTAAAACCTGATTGGTTGATCTGTGTCCCATTAGGAGCACTACTTTTTGTTGGGGGTGTTAGTATTGGAGACTGTGAGCCAAGGCCACTGGGCTTTAGCACTGAAATAAAAAGTTTTAAAAGTTTATTGCTGTTACTTACTAAAATGTAAAAGCCAGTGATAGCATATCTTAAAAGTCAGATACTTTCCAGTTAGCTTAAATCAAAGAACAGTGAATCGTCTGTTGATTATGTTTACTGTTACATTAAATAAGATATTAGAAGTTGAGTTTAGGTATCATTGTCGGCAGAGTATCAAATCTGTTCATGGCTAATGGAAATAAAAGTTATAATTTATTTAATGCTACTAGTATTAAAGAAGATATAGTTAAATTTTACCATCATGGCGCTTTTTATACATGCTGGATTAAACAACTAACTATATTAAACCTGAATGGAAGAATGCAACACCTTTACTAAAAGTTACTGGTGCGACTCTCTGAGTAGCAATCAAAGTCTGAACTTTGCTTTGTTCCTCCTGCCAAGCTTGAAGCTGCTTCTGCTGGTGCTGCATCAGTTGCTCCTGCTGCTGTAGCTGCCACTGACGCAGCTCTTTAAAACGTTGAAGCAGACGTCCTTGTTCCTTCGCCTGATGCAACTCAAGTAGATCCAATGACCCATCTGTGGGAAATTAAATCATTAACTTTTTAATAAATTTACAAAAATGTCGTCTCACTTATCAGATGACTGACACACCAATTATACATCAAATCAAACAGTTTAAAAATTTAATTTTAATTCTAAAAAATGTTAAAAGGTATTAAAAAAATGAATTACACGCTATAACTTAATCTCGTCATAAGGTTATAAGTTGTTTGTTTTGGTAAGTAGTAAATCGCAAATCATATACATTCTAAACAATTCATAATAGCTTTACTCTTTAAATAAAAATCAAACACAAATAATTTACAACCAATGATAAAGCTTATTATAATTGTGTTGTCACTTCATGTATTTTGCCAAGTTTATAACTGTGTATGTTATTGTTATACATATAGATAGTGCTATTATGTTGCTAATAAATAATACCTTCAATGCCAGTGTCATCAGATGAATGCATAGTTATATACTGCCCCAGAAATTAATTTTATAAGACAAAAAGAAAACTACAGCTGCTTTTCAGAACTTTCTTTAACATTGGTCAAGGCTGATTCATGCTATAATAACCTAAAAAATAAAAATAAAAAACATTAGCAAAAGAAAACAGCTAGAATTGTTGTAAAAACTTAGTGAAAAGAAAACAAAAAAGGGATTGCAGTACAATAGTCCAGAATAACATTACTTAAAACTTCCAATAAAATTAATACTAACAGACACTAATCATGAACATACACAATCTATTTTCAATCATGGTCCTACTACTAGTTCTACTGTTAACTACAGCTCCACTCAACTACACTTTTATCCTATGATCTAGAAGCCTAGATCTAAGTCCTCTTACAAAATTACAAATATTAGGGCCTAGTCATGTCTAGGCCTAATTTTAATAATTTGATGCTCCAATCAAAACAAACACCACAAGAGACTAGATTCTTAGATCTAGTTAGATCTATAACTTCACAAAAGCCACTCACTCTCTTCTAAATCTAGAATCTAGGCCTACTTGGTAAATTTTATGTTATTAATTGTTAACTTGGGCTATACAATAAACTATAGATAGTAGATAGATTAGGCCTAGCCTTAAGACGAGAGCTAGACATATGGGCTAGATTTAGAATAGAAATGTTATTAGGCCTATTTTATTAAATTATGGTGAGGCGACATGTCGGACATGTCTCAGCTTGTTGTTTACACTTCACAACATACATAAAAAAGGTAATGTTATGAAAGTTTGAAGCATAATTTGAACTATAAGTAATGTTAACATAGAAGATGTGCATAAAATTCATGAATCCGTTCGTTTTCTTTAAAAACGTAGCGAGATATGATAAGAAAATTGTATTTTTACGATTTTACATGAACTAAGTTTGAGTTAAGCGGCCAAGAACGCCATATTTGTTTACTTATAATAACTTCCGCCAGATAACGTCTGTGCACGTACAATAAATAATGGTCCAAGTTAGTCGCTATTAAAAAGTCATACTACGTCAACATGTGATCTAATTTAAATTGTGGTATTCTGATTTATTTGATCTTTTTTTCTTTTATGCGTATCAGCACAAATGTTTGACATTGCTTGTATTAGGAAATTGTATATTATAGGCCCGTATAGATCTATAGATTACAAACTGTTAACTTTCAACTTTATTCAATAACGGTAACATTTTTTTTTGCGCTAATTAAGGTTATTGGGGTGGGGTTGTACTTTCTGTTGTTTTTTATTTTTATATTTGAAAATGGAAATGAATTTGAAAGCAGCAGATACATAATATCTAGTAATAAAAATAACAGATCTAAAAATAGCTTACAGTACTCTTAACAAAAAAAAAAAGGTCACGTGACTGTCATGTGATACACCAGTAAAGTCGGCAAATGCAAGTATTAAGTTTAATTTAAGTGTAGGTTGTTGACCAACATTTGCTTGTTTTAGTTGATATCTTTTATACGAAATAAATCAGCACATGAATAATATAAAAGCAGGTTGATCTAGATCTATATCTAAATATGATAGTACTTAGTATTGTAGCTTTTTTAATTATTAACGTTCATAATGTACGTTGTGGGGTCGGCATGTTGTATCCTCAAGATAGCGAAAGTAGACAGTCGAAGCTCTTGGATGGAATATGGCATTTTCGTGCTGACTTCTCGCCAACTAGAAACCAAGGTTTTGACGAAGAATGGTGGAAAAGACCTTTAGCAGAGGTAAGATTTTCGTTGATCTAGAAAAGGAAAAGATTTTCTTTTTAAGACTGAAAGCAACAACAAATCTAAACTTTCTAAACCATTCTTCTAATTCTAATCTAAACTATAGAATACTAGATCAGGGGTCTCCAAACTGCAGGCCGGATGCGGCCCTCGAGGTCCTCTCATCCGGCCCTCGGAGATCTTTTTGTCCACGGAAAAAAAAATGTTTGTTGGAGGTGGCTGAGAAAAAATTCAAATACAATTTGGGGGAGGGTGGGGTGGGGCCTCCGCCTCCCCGAAGAGATGCCTGGAAGAAACTCTGGCCCCCGAACTTATATTTGATAGTTAATGCGGCCCTCAGGCTGAAAAGTTTGGAGACCCCTGCTGTAGATAGTAGCGATAAACCAACTCACTCTAGATTCTAGATTGAAACAATTAGGCCCCTATAATAAAACATTATAGTATAGACCTAGTCACAATGGCTCAATGGATTCTACTCTACTGCTAGTTATATCCTTTGCTATCTCCATTATAACACTTTAACAGCTGCACCATTACTTTTAATAAGTACTAAGCAATTAATGAAAATTCTTATCTAATGAGAACAGATTTCATTATTTCTATTGATCCTCAGTCAGGGCCTGTGATTGACATGCCAGTTCCTTCAAGCTTCAATGATGTAACCGAAGACAAATCTTTGCGTGACTTCGTTGGATGGGCGTGGTATGAACGGAGCTTTTTCATCTCATCAGACTGGGCTGCAAATAAGCGAGTGGTTCTTAGGTTTGACAGTGCTCATTACTACTCAACAGTCGTGAGTTGGCTTTTTAATTTCTTGTTTACTATTAGGTCTATATAAACTAGTTGCATGATGATATTTATTAATGCAGACTAGACCAGGTCTCAACCAGTTTATTAAATCTTTAACATATTCCTTTATCAGTTGTAAAATTGATTCTGAAGTTGCCAGTACTTTGGTCCTTTAGTTACAGTTGATTATCAAAATTATAAATAGATAGTGGTTTTATCTATTGGTTTCACTATCTTTCAAAAGGCTATAATTTTAGATATCTACTATGTTTACCTGTATATCAGTGCTGATGTTGCATAAAACAATGAATACAACTATAAGCTTGTTTGGGTTCATTTAATTTTGAATAATAAAGCCTTGATTGAATTGGTTGAATTTCTTATAGTTATTAGCGATTGATTTAATACAATACATGCATAACTAGCAAAATATAAACACACATTTTTTAAACACTAAGAAGTATGTTATTTCTTTGTGGGATTATAGAGAAGCGGGGGTTGAGAAAATAATATAAAATAGCGTGGGTTACAAAACATGTACAATTTATTTCAGTGGATCAATGGCATTGAAGTTATGTCTCATAATGGGGGTCACCTCCCCTTTGAATCAGAGGTCCAAGCCCTTGTGAGCTTTGACAAGCCTAACCGTGTCACTGTTGCAGTCAACAATACTCTCTCACCCACCACTTTACCACCAGGGACCATCCAGTACCAGACTGACACAACAAGGTAAACTTCATACCTAAACTTCAGGTATGAACTCTTAGTGCTTGTATTTATTACCTGCTGTAACACTATTGTCTACTGACAGTTTATTTTAACTTTAGGCACTAAGAAGTTTGTAATGATACTGATATTCCTAAGCTATTATAAGATTCTTGTAAAAATCTAATTATAGTATTAAAAAAGGTTGCAAAATAATTATGGTACAATTTTATCAAGATAGAGTTTTTTTAATGCAACATGGTGCAGGTACTTACAACTTTTAATCACAATTAGCTTGAACCTAATAATCTCTGATAAGTACTGGAGTTGTTTTTTTTTTTTTATAAATCATGACTGGAAGGTCAGACCTTAAATACATGTTAGAATATCATCCTTTCTTTACAATGTTTAATATCAACTATTTTCTGTTTCAAATTTTTATAAGCAAATTTATACTCCAGTTTATATTTGTATATTTAAGATTTTATCTGTATACTAAGAATTTTGTTTTCTCTTCTACAACTTTTTTATTTTTTTTAGATATCCACCAGGATATTTCGTACAAAATCTTCAAATGGATTTTTTCAACTATGCAGGCATCCACCGTCATGTTCGTCTCTACACCACACCTCTTGTCTATGTTGATGATATAACAATACTGACAGATGTACAGAGTGGAAATGGTAATCAATTATGTCATTAGGCTTGATAACACTACAAAATTGACGCTGTACAAAATAACAATGTAGGAAGACTTGAGCTATGATTGTATGAATAACAAACTATTCAGTAACCAAACATAAAAATTAGTGTAGTCATATTTAACTTGAATGAACTAAATTTGTAACAAAAAAAATTAGTTAAATGTATTAACCCAAAAAGTAGTGGTGATATAAAATAATGTAATTTTAAAACAAAAATGTAACTCATAAAAGACTGTTCACTTCATAGTGTATTATAATATATTTCTTTGTTGTAACTGTAAGTTATATTTTGTTATGCTCATAAAACATCATTCTGAACAGTTTGGGTAGTGAGATTAAAATAACTGTTGTTTCAAGTCAAACAGATTGAGATAATTTTGTGTCCACAGCACTGGTCAGCTACCAGGTTGAAGTAGCTGGGGGAGCACCCACTGCCGTAGACATCACAGCTTATGATGCCACTAACAGAGTGGTCGCTCACAGCTCCAAGCTTATAGACAGCCTGGTCATACAGTCCCCCACTTTGTGGTGGCCTTATGGGATGAATGAAACTGTTGGTTACAGGTACATTCTACAGGTAAGGGAATTAACTCTTGATAGAAACTAAAATGTTTAATTGAAGAGTTATCCTGGTATGCCTGTTTCATTTTTCAAAGCAAGTTTGTAAGGAAAATTTAAGTTATTTGTCTTGTTTTGTTAGTAAATTATGGCCCTCTTAGCTTGAAAATAGATATGTAACCTTGTAAGATTGGAAGTGCTGAATTTAGAGCATAGGTTAAAAATTTATTTTCTAAAGCTTATAAGATTTAAATTTTAGCAAACAAAAATATTTTTTTAGCAGAAATGATTTCTAAGAAAAAGATTCCTCAAAAAAAAAGAAAAAATATAACTGTTTTAGTGAATATGTATAAATAATTTTTTTTAAGCATAATGGGTTAGCTTTTATCTCCAGGCTAATTAAATTAGTCAATCATCTAATAATAGCTTTGCTAATCTCTCAAGTTCAATTGAGAGCATTTTTAGTTTATTTTTAATATCTTAAGTCTTAAAATAATACAATAAAACAAGTAACAACACTTTTAATCTATTTTATTTATTCAGTTGACTTATATTGTCAGGTAAATATTTCTGGGGATGTATACAGACAATACTTTGGCATACGAACATTGAAAGTAACAGAAAACCAGTTTTTGATCAACGACAAACCATTTTATTGTCATGGAGTTGCCAAACATGAAGATTCAGATGTGAGTACACAAGTAAACTTAAAGTTACTCACTATTATTTTCTATAAGGGGAGTGTGGACCAACACTGTAATGTAGTTTTGACTGACTTTCTACTATAGAACCCAAATAATAAAACTCATTGACTTCATCAAGTTCCCTGTAAATATCTGGAAATTAAACCTGATAGTCCTCTGGACAGGTGAAGTAGAATTCACCTGTTTCATTAACCTCAGCATATGAAGGGATATTGTGGTCAGCACTATGCCCCAGAAATTTCAACACCATTAGAAAAAATATTATATTCTCCAGCCATTTTATTGTTGCAATTATTAAGTTTTGTTTATCAAAGATTAAAACTATTTTTTTATCAAATGACCACTGCAAAAGTAAAAATATCTTCTAATTTAATTGTCGAATTTAGCAAAAACTTCAACACATAAAATCCATTGGAGAGTAAACAAAACAAACATCTGCACATTCTTTACAACAGTTATAAAAATGTTGTTTCCTCTATCCAGCTACGTGGAAAAGGCCTTGACTACACACTGATCACAAAGGACTTTAACCTCCTGAGGTGGCTGGGTGTGAACTGTATCAGGACATCCCACTACCCCTACGCTGAGGAAATCATGGACTTTGCTGACAGGCAGGGCGTGGCAGTCATTGATGAGAGCCCAGGGGTGGGAATAAAGAATGAGTATGTTTTTTTTTTAATTAGTATAAAATGTTGCCTGGTAAATGGGTGGTAACACTAGACCTATTTCTGAGCATCACTATGTAAACTGTATTACATCTGTGTAAAACATGGACCAACCACTGTGTAAACATGTCCCTGTGTAAAACATAGGTTTGTGTAAAGTATACTCCACCATGTCCCTGTGTAAAACACTACTACTGTATAAACTTTTTCTTTGTAAACTCTCTCAGTGCGTACACTGTTTTATAGCCCTATGTACACCATGCAAACAGGTTGATCTGAGGGTAGAGTTCTAATTTGAATCTCATGCTCAAGTCTATAAGACATGTCTGAGTCCACCCACACTATCCTCTCATATCTTGAGGTTATTGAAACAGATTAACTCTGCTTCACCTGTCTTGGGCAGGAAGAGAACAAGATGATAATGATGTACACCATAATTATTGTATCCCCATGTAAACTATACCCCTGCCCTCCCCAGCGACAACATGGGCAATGAATCAGTGACTCACCACAAGGAGGTCATGTCTGAGATGATCAGAAGAGATAAAAACAAACCTTCGGTCATCATGTGGTCAGTGGCCAATGAACCAGACACATCCAGGAGAGCATCTGTGCCATACTTTAAGTAAGTTTTAGATTTTTTTTTAAAGTTAATTTGATCACTTGAATATACTTAAAAGTAAAACAATTTATTTTGTGTAAATTTCTAAGTGTCAGTTTTACTGATATAAAAACAGAACTCTCTCTTCTTAGAAGAAGTGAAAATTGCTCTAACAATAAAATAAATAATATAACAAATAATTTTCTAAACTTTTCATATTTATAGGTTATTTATTTTTAGCACTTTTTCTGCAGTTTTTGTTTCATCAACTTAGAAAGCTTTTTAAAACTCTTCTTATGTGGTATCTTTAATGTTTTAGACATCATGTTTTCTCATTATAAATTCTTCTGACTACTGCATATGTTTTGATGCTAATCAGTCCATGTCTGTCCTAGGGCTGTGATTGACCACACCAGAATTACAGACCCTGCTCATCGTCCAGTTACCTTTGTGTGTGACCAGACCTTCACCAATGATCTTGTGGTCAGTTGACTTTAAATGTTCACCTTGATCCTTACTGTAGAGATGATGGAGTCTACATTGTCATTGTTGAAAGAGTTTCAATAACTATAATTTACTTTTAAAACTGTATGCATGGTCTGATGGTAGAGCATACTTCTGTTAACCCGAAAGTCTCCAGTTTAAATCCCTGGTTCAAGTTCACAGAACATCCCTGAGTCCACCCAGCTCTGATGGGTACCTGAGTCACGTTAGGGAAAGTAAAGTCCGCTGGGCATAGTGCTGAGCACACTATCTCTTCATATGCTGAGTTCACTAAAACAGGCCAACTCTACTTCACATAACAAATGGACTGTCAGGTTAGAAAGGGCACTTAACTTACTTTACACTGTGCAGAAGGTAATCCTGAATGGTTATTTGTTTACACCTGTATCTAAGGGGACTAATTGGTGAATTGCAGGTACCATTTGTTGATGTCATCTGTCTGAACCGGTACTTTGGCTGGTACCAGGACACGGGTCACCTGGAGGTCATCCAAAGACAGCTCCAAACCTACTTTGCTGGCTTCAGAAATTTGTACAAGAAACCCATCATCATGACAGAGTATGGTGCAGACACTATACCAGGACTGCACAGGGTTAGGGAACTTGTGTTTCTTTTAGTTATTCAATTTTTTTTTTTTTAAAGTAAACTTTTAAAGTTAATTCTTTTTTTTTTTTTTTAAATCCCTTTTCAATTATAGATACTATAGATTAAACAAGAGCAAAGTATAAAATTATATATAAGATTAATGTCAGTAAATGTATGCCCCAAAATACAAATAATTGAAACAGTGTTCTAGAGTACTTGATTCCTAGCTGAAAAGATTTGAGTTCTGTTCTCATCTGATCTTGCAATAACTTTGTATCTAAACGCACTACAAACTGACTATCTTAGCTTGATTAAGACTGTAATATTACTTGCTCTCATCTATTGTGTAGCTATTTAGAAAATTTAATTGATCTGCAGGAGCCATCATTTGTGTTCACTGAGGAATATCAGGTGGAGTTCCTAGAGGAGTATCACAGGGTGTTTGATGTGGCCAAACAGGAGTATCTGGTTGGTGAAATGGTCTGGAACTTTGCAGATTTTATGACGCCAGACGGTAAATTTAAACACCTAGCTGTCAGGTGTATTTTTTTTTTGGGTTAAAATTATTCAATTTTATTGCTGAACATAGGTTATATTTTGTAAATTGTCCAGTACATTTTTTCTTTTGCATTTGTTCTTCTTCGTTCTTAATTGTAGTGTTGGTCGAGGTTCACTCCAACACAGTCAAGTATGTCTTACACTGTCACAGTGTTTTGAGCATAATTAATTAATAAATGTTATGGCATAAGGTCTGTTGATTCTGATTTCAGTCCTGTTCTTTCTGGAGTAGCTTCCATAACATTTGTTCCACTAAACAAACATCAAGGCAGCAGTTGTTTGATTTAGCAGTTGCTGATTTGTTTTTATTGTTTAATATGTAGTGTGAAATTTCTCACAAAAGTGAATTTTTTATTTATGAAAAAAAAATTTCTGTTCACAAACTTGGGTGAGAAGTTTTGTTTTTGTCTAGTAAATGAATTTTTTTTATATATTTTGGCTTATATCGTTTTTTGCTTTATCTGGCAGGAACAACTCGAGTGGTGGGCAACAAAAAAGGTTTGCTAACAAGACAGAGGCAGCCAAAGCGGGCAGCTTTTGTCATCAGGGATCGCTACAATGCTTTTGTCAATGGAACAGCTGGCTCCTGCCCGTGTAGCTCCCACAACAAGTACTCATCCACACCCCACACATATTATAACAATCAGCCGGATGTCATCATTGGGAAATGATTGGTTGTTGTATCAGATGTGTGCATATTCAGAGCAGTCTTGTGGTTGCTTGATGCTTAAAGTATTATTTGTATAAAGGGTTTGATAACTTTATAAAAGTTAAATTAGGCCTAATAGGCTTGAAATGTATAAAAGTTTGTTATGATTTTAAGGTTTTTTTATTGATTTAATGAAATTGTAACAATCATTAACTAACAAACCTTTCTCGTTTCTGTCTGGCAATTTACTTGCAAATTTTATAACTCATAACATCAATTTCAAAGCTATCAATGTATTATTAATTACAAAATTGTTTTTAGCCTAAATTCTTCCATACCGAGTTTCTTCCAGATATATCTTTGGGGGAAAATGTCTGGAACAAACACTGCTTTCATATCTTTCTCAACTATTTTAATACTCATATCCAAAATAACTTTGCTCTTTTATCTTTTCTGGTTTATCAGAGTTCAATTTATATCTACTTATTCTTCCTACAGTTCATGCAATGTTCTTATTTTTAGTTGACTATACTTATCACTGTAATGATGATTTTAAACTGTTTATATAACTATATTCTACCCATGTCTGTGCCTTATATGTAAATATATGGTTTACTGCATAATATTTAAATCAATATTTTTTGCATTTTTATAAAAATATTATCACTGTTATCTTCACTGTTTTAATAATTGAAGTTATAGTTAATTTCTTTTTTAAATCTTTTAAAGTTGTGTCTATATTAATTGTTATAACCGGTTAAAGTGCAATGCCCATGATTAAATAAGCTCGTATACTTCAAGAGAAGTAACCCATCATTGGTCTTCCACCATTTTGTATTTACTACTGCTTTTTGAAAGTAAAAGTACTTTGGTAAACAAAGCAAGTTCACTATTTTTAGAGTAAGTTTTTAGTTTCTAAATAATTCAAGTTAGTCTGTTAAGTGTCTTTTTTTTAAGTATTTATGTTCAAAAATTACATTGTTTATGTTGTTTATTTTTTACTTTTAAAACCACCAATTAAGTAAATTTTTAGGAGGCTGTTTACTTTTGCTTCAACTAAAACATTCCACTTTACTAGATGGTTAATGCTGAAAAGGCCTTCTGATAATATTTATTGACCGTACTTCCAGGATTTTACCATTTTTTGTTACAAACTAGTGTCCAGATCCTAAGCTTTACCTTAATCCTACCTTAAAACTGGTGCTGACCAAAAAAAATTAACCCCATACTTGACCATTGAAGATTACAATTTTGTATGCTTTTAATGTTCATAAATATAAATTAAAATTCTAAAGTGATTATCCTGAATTTGTTCTGTTTATCAAATAAGAGAATAATGTTTTTCTTAATTATAAATATGATATTGTTAATGTTTTTCAGTTCTGTTCAAGTACTATAAAATTAGTACTTGTTATAACAAAATAATTTTGATAATTGACATATTCAAATTATGACTGATTAGCTATTGAATTATTTGCACCCTATTATTTTGATTTTTGTACGAATAATAAATCATACAACATCCCATATTGTTTAATTAGTTTTGTATGTTTGTAAAATTAAATGTTAGTATACTTTTATTATTTACCCTGTTGCTTTCTATTTTTATTAATGCTGTTCTAATTGAAATCTTGACAGGTGAAGCAGTGTCCTTTATACAAGCATTTTCTTAGGTTATGATGTTTTATCAATTCCTGCTATACAGTTGTTATGATTTCAAAAATAGCCATTTCATCTACATATTGTGCATCTCTGTTGACAACACAAGAATGTTTCTTTTTCATTCTAAATAGATTCAGTAAGGCATTAATTTGAAGATGCCCCCCTTCCTCCCATCCCCACACTGGACAAATAGAAAATTATCAAAAAAATATGGACAAATAGAAAATTATAAAAAATATGGACAAATAGAATATTATCAAAAAAATATGGACAAATAGAAAATTATAAAAAATATGGACAGATAGAAAATTATCAAAAGATATGGACAAATAGAAAATTATTAAAAATATGGGCAAATAGAAAATTACCAAAAGATATGGATAAATAGAAAATTATCAAAAGATATGGACAAATAGAAAATTATAAAAAAATATGGACAAATAGAAAATTATCAAAAAATATGGACAAATAGAAAATTATAAAAAAAAATATGGACAAATAGAAAATTATCAAAAAAATATGGACAAATAGAACATTTTTTAAAAAATATACTTTGACAATTCTTCGTATAATGCCACCCCCCCCCCCCCCCACCGATTACTCTGTTCTACAACAAAAGGGAGATAACTAGTTAACTGCGATGACCCAATCAGTCACGTGAGCTGATGTTTACCTTCACGTCCCATGTTGTTTACAAACCTTACGGCAGCGACACACGTTAATAAGGGGCAGATCACACTGTAACTTTTTTTTTTACAACAGGTGGCATGTATTTGTGACATACACAGAAATTTTGGAATTTTAGAACCCACCCTCCCAAAGTGAAGGTTTTAAAATTAGCCTATAGAAAGCAATGACTGCACCTCCCCAACACCACTCGTATCTCATATAGAATATAGATTCTTTTAAAACGACATGGGGGGGGTATAAGGGAGGTATTGTGTCGGTCTACAGCCCTGAACAATTATATATATATATATATATATATATATATATATATATATATATATATATATTTATATAGGACCTATATATATATAATGTCGAATCTCTGGAACTTACACCCCCGCCCCTTCTCCCCCCCCCCCCCCCACCAAACTCAATCTAATTCATAACCCCGTCTCCTGTTTACTGATGGTATTGACATCGCCTTAGCCCTGGGCTGTAGCTAATTAATTCTCCACTAACAAGTCGACATACGACGAGAAGGCAACTCTCTCAACAAAGATTTTATCAGTCCACATGCTGATATTAGGGCCTAAATTTTCTTTCAAATTAAGTCTAGTTAGGACTAATTTTTTTTAAATAGAAAAATTCATCACTACCAATTATTTCATACACAGATATTAACTAACTGCTAAATGAATAAATTTCTTTATGAGCATCTTCTATATATATAATTCTCCTCTTCGAGCCGTTAGAAAACAAGCTGCAAACGCTCTCCCTACCTCCCCACCCCTACATGGTTTTAGTGAGCTGTGTTCACTCTAAATGTTTACAAGCAGAGCCAACGATTTTAAACGTAGGGGGGGGGGGGAGGAAGGGGGGGGGGGGTTATGGTCCTTAACGAGCTACTTATAGTGTTTTAAAGAAATATTTTCAGTGTCAGCGTTGGTACTGTCGAATTCACAAATTATGAATTATTGAAAATTAGAAACAACTAAATAGCGGCGTAAGTTATGCCGCGGGCCGGCTCGTTTATTTAATTTTAAGTACAGAGGGTAGTTTTTGTTTATTTGAGCAAAAATTTGACAAAAAGCTACTGTTTAAAAAAAAATCAGGACCACGTGACCTAATTTCTGTGTGGTCTCTGGGGGTAAAGTGCAGTCTTTGAGACAGAAATAAACGTGAAAATTTTTAAAACATTGATTGAAGGACGCACGAACTGAAAGACCGGTTACTGTTAAAGGATTGAGCACGATTTTGTGGGGAGTTCTTGGCAGGCGGAAGTTCTCGTTTCCTCAGCACGTGACCCTAATAAAAGAAACAAGTCCAAAACGAGGCTAAGCGTATTTTGTTTACTGTGTGTTGAATTACATTCAGACAAATAGCTTTGGTGCCATCCAACAGCCCTATACACCGGATGCTGCAAGGGTTAGAGTTTCGTTTTTAAATGCTTCTTTTAAAAAAAAAGATGGTTCAGTTGTTTTGACTGAAATTTAAAAACAACTTTTTCACTAGATCCAATAGCTCTTTTGTATCTTTAGGAATATACGCATAATTTTTTTATTCGTTTTTTTTTTAAATACAATTAAACCTGAAGGGGGCAGTAACACTCCGACAATGGAAAATTGACCAAAAAATGTGCCCAAAAAAAACTTATACATACACACATAAATTTTTTACCATAATAGTTACTATCAAGGAGCTATAAAACAGCACATAAAAGAAAGTCAATGTATGATACAAACATTTTTTTATAAATAATTTACCCCAAAAAATTAATCAAAAATTGTCCAACATGCAGGCCCTTCATGGTGAAAATTCTCAAGAATGTGCATAACACGGTAGCCTACTGTTGGAACAAGAAGTAATTTATTTCGACAATCTATCTATATATATAATTCTCCTCTTCGAGCCGTTAGAAAACAAGCTGCAAACGCTCTCCCTACCTCCCCACCCCTACATGGTTTTAGTGAGCTGTGTTCACTCTAAATGTTTACAAGCAGAGCCAACGATTTTAAACGTAGGGGGGGGGGGGGGGGGGGGGGAGGAAGGGGGGGGGTTATGGTCCTTAACGAGCTACTTATAGTGTTTTAAAGAAATATTTTCAGTGTCAGCGTTGGTACTGTCGAATTCACAAATTATGAATTATTGAAAATTAGAAACAACTAAATAGCGGCGTATGTTATGCCGCGGGCCGGCTCGTTTTTAATATTTTTTTAGAAATATTTGAAGTCACGCCAACCTGAAGGTACTTTTAAAATTTTCTAAAAAATTCAACTCGCATGTATGCACAACGACTACAGCAACAATTGTTAGTCACGGAAGGAAGCTTTATACCAAATTTTAAGAACTTGCTTATGGTTTTGTAATATTGTTTACAAAAAATGTAGGAATGTAATAGAATATAACCAAATTAATGTTTAGAAAACATTTTGTTATATATATACTCCACAAATGTTATGCTGTATTATAGCTGAATCAGTGTTACTACCAATGTAAAATTTTGACATGTGTATGTCTAATAGTTTGTTTCTGGTGAATATTTTTGTTTCTCTCCCTTAGTCTGGGTGATACTGCCCCCCCCCTAAGGGGTCATCCATAAATGAGGTCACGTTTTTTTGGGACAATTTTAGCCCCCCCCCCCCCTTTTTCCTCCGTCACACATCGTTACAAAAAAGCCAGCCCCCCCCCCCCCCCCACCCTAAAATGACGTCACACCTCAGCCGACAAACCCCCCCTCAACTGCTGTTGAATTTTTCTTAAAATACGATATTTTTTCCAAAATCTTGTCTGAACTCTGTCAACATAGAGCAGTGGTTCCCAACCTTTTTTGAGTGGCGACCCCCTTTTATAAAAAGTAAGTGACCCGCGACCCCCATAGAATTAAAAAGCCGAAATTAGTATGGAGATTAATAAGCACTAAAATAAGATTTTCTAGTAGACTTTCAATATGAACTACTCTTGATAACTATTTTAATAGCATGAGTAAAATTTCATACTATTCACTAAACCTTCGTGGTTAAGTTTTTAATTATTATTTTTTTTTGTTAACGCCAGCCTATGTCGTTATAATTATCTTAATTTTGTTTTTAATCGAAGCATAGTGTTGAAAATATATTCTCGAAAAGTCAATCAATTTTACGTTTGCATATGAATGGTGAATACTACACCAAAATTGTGTCTGCAGTTTTTCATCTTACTCGGAATCATTCGGCAAATCTTGTAATTCATCGGGAATGCTGGCAACATCAAGGGAAGAAGAGAATGGGTAATGCGTAAATGCAGATTCTTCTTTTTTCAGCTCAGAGAAATAGCGATGCAGTTCGTTTTCAAGAGATTCAAGATGCCCAGAAATCGCTTCTTTCAAAATTTTAAAATTATCTCACAATCAGATTCATCTACCACACCGCCGAGTTTCTCAAATTTACAATATTTCCAAGATTTATTTTCTTTACCGATTTTGCAGCTTTGATAAAAATGCCCCGAGATTATCATGGAAAGTTATAATATTCGTTCATTTTCCCTGAAGCTTCAGGTTAAGCTTATCTTGATGTTAGGTACGCTACTCTCTCCAACCACTCTATGTCGTTTTAAGTATTCCAAAAAGTCTTGTTTCCTTTGCACCTCCAAGAACAATTTGATTTCAGATTTCAATTCAAAAACACAATTTACAACATTTCGTTTGACAGCCAGCGTACTGTAGTGTAGAAGAGCAGAACCTCGTGATCTATATTAATGTTTTTGCTCAGTTCTTTGAAGGCTCCAGATTTTATATAATTTACGACTTATACTAGCAATGGACTCTTGATGTCGATTGGTTAGGGCAGTGGTTAGGGAGCTAAATCTTTTCTGTTTTCTGAAAGCCCGATTTTGAACAAAACATAGATGGCGCACCATCCGTAAAAACCCCACAGCCGTTCTAACCCATTTTAATCATCCAGTTTCAAAAAAGGTATTTATTTTCTCCATGCTATCTTCACAAAAGAACAACTCTTCTTTGCTATCATCTGCATGAATATAGACACAGACCAGCAACTGCGAACACGAATTCACGTCTGTTGATTTATCAACTTGAAAAGCAAAGAAAGGTGAAAGCTTAATTTTGATTAAAATGTGTTATTTAACATTTACGTACATGCAGCGTTTAATGAGATTTTCTCCTATTGTTTTTTTTTTTGCTTGGCATTGTCTATCGCGAATTTATTTGATGCTTGCACTAATGCTGGTGAAAACTTCTTGTTTGATCAAGTCTCTGGCGTTTGCAACTAGCTCGTCTCAACAGGCGTTTTAGTTTTGAAGATTTCATAGATTCGTGACTGAGAACAACTTTGTACAGTGCGCTTTGTTTCTTCTCTATTACATTTCCAGTGATTTTAATGAAGCCGAATTTCAAAAATTCTTCTAAATATTTATGTTTTGTTTCAAATTACTAAGGTTTAGTATACCAGTTGGCGACCCCCCAGAAAGACCTTCGCGACCCCCAGGGGGGTCGCGACCCCCAGGTTGGGAACCCGTGACATAGAGTATTTTAATCAATCCCCATTACAATTTATTAAAACAGTTTTCTAAAACGCGAAATGATGACTAAAATTCGTTTTCTAACTTTGCTTTTTTTATAATGCACAGGTGTGACGTCACACCATATGACCCCCCCCCCCCTTTTTTTTTTCCCTTAATCACACACTATCACAAAATTACGGACCCCCTCTTCCCCCTACGAGTGTGACATCATTTATGGACGACCCCTTTTCAGAAGTCGATTTAATTTTAAACCCATGCTGCAAAAATTAAGTAATACCCAATCTGTTTTCAGTGGCACTTCTGACCCCTCTATTTTGACCCCTCTATTTTGACCCCTTATTTCTGAACCCTTCCAACGAGAGCTTCCATATAGTGTTACTTATTTGTAAATATAAAATACTAAAAATAGCTCCCATATCAGCAGAGTTTAACAACCTTAGTCACGTGACCAGCTTGTCTAAAAAAGTCTCCTTGAAATAGGCATCCATGTTCTAGTATTTCTCTGACTCTGCTTCTTTCCAAATAATAATATTAATTAAAAAAAAAAAACACAAAAAAAACGGGTATTTTGGATTCATAAAGTTGTGTGACCAATAGCCGTTGGAAATTATTCTTGTAAGATTTGTGATGTTTTATAAGTTGACAAAGAGAGAGAGGCTGAGAATAAATAAATTTAAAAAAAAAAAAACAACAGCTTATCATTCTGCTTTGTTAAAAGTCTGTCGAGTGCTCGTTCAAGGGAGATAACATTCCGAATGTTTGTCGAGCCGGATGAATGGCCCTTTAGACTTGAGTTACCGGACTTTTCTACCACAGTTGGTAACCAAGTCCGTGGTCAAGTAGTAGCACTGACGCGTTGCCTAAGTTAGACCTGTGAAACAAAGGTTAACTCTGTCTCGGTGCCTAAGTTAGACCGCAGATCAAATTTTGGCCAAGCAGTAATTCATGAGTCTAGTGTTACATCGTGTAATATGTATGTATGGTGATATTTCGTAGACTTCTAAAAGTTTCCGAAGGAATGTTTTCTTGCTTAAAACTGCCTGAAATGCGATGCGATGACTAAGCAAGTTCTGTCTGGAATTTTAAATATTTTGTTTTATATTTCTATTTTAAAAGGTAGGTTATAACGAACTCTCAATACTTACATACAAATCTAACGTGACTAAATAAATCATGTTGTTTTTAATGTGTAATAACCACCAAAATTAATGTATGTATTTATTAATATATTTATAATTACTGTAATAATTATAGTCTATATATATATATATATATATATATATATATATATACGCTTAAGTCTGATGGGGCTGATGAGGGCGCATTGTATGTGTATGTATATGTTTGTAAATTATGTGTTTGTGTAACTTATGTTTATGAATAAATGCAAATCTTCCAGGCGAGATTATGGTATCTGTGCTGAATGTTTATCTACATAGGCTGCGTTTGTTGACTTAGTCTTCATGTTGCCTTAAATTGTTTTGTTTGTTTTTTTTTAAGGTTTTTTTTGCGCTATGTGTGTGTGTGGGGGGGGGGGGGGGTCGGCGGGGGGGGGGAATTGAGATATATATTTTCTATCGAATTTTGTAGAAATAGAATAACCTTAAAAATGATCCCACGCGCACTGAGTTTTTTTTGTTTTTTTGGTATCAGCTCAGGACACGTACCTGGCAGGAAATGTCTGGCCCGTCCAGAACTGCCACCACGACAAGATCGACCTGTTGTTGGTGCCCAGCACGGACGAGGAGGCGCACCACATGAACCAGATCAAGATCCTATCCAACATTCTCGACGTCTTCTTACCCAAGAACGAAACCAAGCTGAAAAGAGTGCGAGTTGCCATGGCAACGCTGTCCTCGGTCACGCCCAGTCGCGAGCTGGACGTAAAGATCTTGTTCAATTTTACGACGTACCACACCAAGTCTGCGCTGAAAACAGCGATGGGTAAAATCGTTGTTCAGAAACAAGACTCGTTTCATTACGACGAGGCCGTGAAATCTCTCCAGGAGTGGTTCAACGCGCGGGGTCAAGGGGTCAGACCGGACGCCCTTCACCTTGTCGTCATGGCGGCGTCCAATCTAAAAATACCCGAGACTTCCGGAACTTCGTCTCTAGACCAGCCCTCGTCGAAACCCAGCCCTGTGAATTTTAGGCTCTTCTTGCTGATACTCGACCACGAGTTTAGCTTCACCATCAAAGACTTCGCACCCGACAACAGCTACATGTCTATCACGGAGCTCCAGGACTTCGACGCCGTCAAGAACAACCTGTCGGTGAAGATGTGCAGACAGTGCTACGAAGGCTACACCATAGAGGACACGTCTAGGACCAACGAAGGCAAGGTCTCATGCTACAAGCTCGTGCCTCACAACACCACGCTCAACTGGATGGACGCCCGGGTCTCCTGCGAGTCAGAGTTTTCTGATCTTGTTTCTATAGAAACCAGACGCGAGTTGAGTTTTTTGAAAAACTCGCTGAAACAGATACTACACGATCAGATTTTCGCGTCGCGGGAGGTGGGGGTTTATATTGGGCTGAGGCGAGAGGACACAACACTAGGGCGACGGTTTCGGTGGGTGAATAAGATGCCATTAGCGTACACCCATTGGGGCAAGGAGGAACCCAGGAGCGGCACCGCTGCGGGTTGTGTGATCTGGTTTTTTAAGAGCAGCGCAAGTGGCAACACATTACATCTTAGTAACAGCAGCGTTACGGACTACTGGGGCAGCACTGGATGTGGGAAAGCCGGGGACCTTTTTTATCTTTGCGAGTCCCGGTATAATTTTATAACCTCTAAGTCTGCCACGTCCCAGTTGTCTTTAGTTGAGAGGCTGCCTAAACCGAGCAAGGAAAGCATCGATGGCGCCATTCGGAGAGGAGAGCTAGCTAGATTAGCAGACGATACTTTCGTGTCCCTGTCAACTTTACGAACGACATCCACTGGGGTTGTTGTTGTCGACAGCGACCAAAATCGAGCAACAAACTTCTCAGATATTCCCGTGTTCACGTGCGACCTTCTAGGCAATAATAAAATTTTCTACACGTACGTTTGCAACTTTGAGCGGAACTGTTGGAATGGAATAGACGAACACTTCTGCAATAGCTCCGAATGCAACCCCGAGAATCAGTTCCGGTGCAAGTCTGGGTTATGCATCCCTAAAGAACTGGTCTGTGATCTCTACAATGACTGCCCGGACGGCGATGACGAAACAGACTGCATCCGTTGCCCGCACGCGCGATGCCAAGATGGCCGCTGCCTACCCAAGCACTGGTTCGCAGACGGCGAGATAGACTGTGACTCCTGCTCTCTGCAGAAGGAGAACAGCTTGAACAATAATTTATCCAACACGGAGATGGATAAAACCATGGAGATGCACTCGGCCAACGACAACAAAATCCACCAATGCGTGTTCACGTGCAACAGGAACGAGTGCATCTACGCCCACATGCTCAACGACAGCAACATCGACTGTTTGGGACCGGAAGGTCCAATCGACGAAAGTATCGGGGCCTTCGAATCGACCACCTGCTATGATAATGTAACGGAAACAACAATCAAGTACACGAACTGGGCACCGAAATGTATTTATATTAAAGACCGGTACAACGAGCCGATTGGGTGTCGGAATATGAAACATCTGGAAAACTGTGAAGATTTCGAATGTCCGGAAAGTTTTGTCAAGTGTCGGAAATCGCATTACTGTATACCGTCCTACTACGTCAACAACAACAAGTTTGACTGCGCGCAAGGGGAGGACGAGGACGTCTCGATAGAGTGTCCCGGGTATTTCACGTGCGCTAAAGACGACGATAAGAAGATCTGCATCCACCCCGATTTAGTTTGCGACGGAAATATCAACTGCCCTCAAGCAGACGACGAGTTGAACTGTCACGTGTCTTGCGAACCAGGCTTCAAGTGCATTGCAAACACGGTCGTCGGGGATTTTGATAAACCCCGGGTTTTGTTGAACATTTCTTTCGTCGACAGCAGAACGCGATACATCGACTTCAGCGGGATTAATATTTCCAGTGTTTTACCCAAGATCCCGAAAGGAATTCTAGCCAATGTCGTCAAAGCTAAGCTGTCCAACTGCAGCATTGCCAACATATCCAAGGAGTCTAGGACCTCGCACTGGGAAGACTTCCTCTCAGTCCGGGACATGGACTTAAGCATGAACCTCATCCAGCGTGTGACGTTTCTGAACATCTTCCGGTTCATGCCCCGGCTCAGGTTCCTTAATCTCAGCAGGAACGAACAGCTGGTCAGCATTCACCCCGATGCACTGAATGCCTTCCAGAAGCCCCCGTCCCAACTTGAAATCCTAGACCTGTCCTACACAGGACTCCAGGAGATCAACTGGCAGATGTTTAAGCTCCTTAAGGCATTGAAGACCTTGGATCTGAGAAACACACAGATAGCCACAATATCCCCGGGAATGTTTCCGGTTAACTTCAGACTTAACACTTTAGACCTGCGAGGGAACAAGATTTCTCGGATTTACCCGGAAATGTTCGTCAACGTCACTGTGAAAACGGAATTACGCTTCGACAATTTTAAACTGTGTTGCCCGCAGCTACATAACGAGGAGACGAATCTGAAAGGTTGCAAGTTCCCTAAAGATCCCTTCTCGTCTTGTTCCGATCTGATCAGTTCTAGCTGTCTGCAGGTACTACTTTTCGTCAGCGGATTTCTAGCGCTTGTCGGCAACGGCGTAGTGATCGTGTACAGAATCGTGTTCGACAAAGCTATTTTTAAAATGGGATACGGCCAGTTCGTCACGCACTTAAGTTTTTCAGATTTTCTCATGGGTGTGTACTTGATCATCATCGCCTCGGCTGACGTCAACTACAGAGGAAGTTACCTGTGGGACGAGATCCAATGGCGGAACAGCGTGCTGTGCAAGCTTGCGGGGTTTTTGTCCACACTCTCCTGTGAAGTCTCTACCTTGTTCGTGTTTCTCATCACGTTTGACAGGTTCCTGGTAATCAGGTTCCCGTTCGGCCAGTTCAAACTGCGCGGTAAAACAGTGGTCGGGCTGTCCATCGTCGCCTGGACGGTAGGCATCGTGCTGGCTATAATCCCATCCTTGTCCTACTTTGGAAGCTGGTCAGTCTACACTGCGACCGGAACCTGCGTCGGATTACCGCTAATCTCGGACTCTAATCCCGGGTGGCTTTACGCGCAAAGCATTTTCATCTACGTCAACTTCATGCTGTTCATCGTCATCGCTATCGGTCAAGTGGTCATCTACAAAGCCATGTCCGACATGACCATCAACCTGACCTGTCTAAACAGTGCCAGCACCAGACGTGCCCAGGATCTGACCGTTGCTAAGCGACTGTCTCTGGTGGTAATCACCAACTTCCTGTGCTGGTTCCCTATCGGCGTCCTGGGGTTGGTCGTGCTCAGTGGCTACGACATAGGGATCGAGGCTTACTCCTGGCTTGTGGTCACTGTCCTGCCGGTGAACTCGGCCATTAACCCTATCCTCTACACAGTTCCAGGGTTGGTCATGAAGTTGAGGCGATACCAAGAATCTCCGACACACCAGAAATCTCTCACCAAATGACAGCCATGAGATTCGATCAATACCTCCCAAAATATTTGCAATGACAAAACTATATATGAATATATTTATATATTTCGTTGTGGTCAAGCGAAAGATAAAGGTCTAAGAAACTTACACTCTTTAGTTTAAATCCCGGCTATAGAACTAGAAAGTTCGAATTAGCATTGATATGTGTCTTTGTCTTGAAAGTAAAGACAGTTTGGCATCGTAACGTCCATGTGAACAGACGAACTCTGCTTCAGCTACTGTGTGATTTCCATTGTCATTTAATTCACTTTCATAACAATAAGTATACTGCGTTCAGATCAAAACTTTTTAAAAAGTATTTTTGGGAGTCATATTGCTGATGTTTAAGTACCCTATTTGTGTCCTTCTAAAGCGTTATAGTCGAAAAGGTACTTTATTAAAAAGAAAAAAATGTTTGAAGTGGATAACAAAGAAAGAAAGACAACGCAGGTTTCCGAGGGGTGTGAGAACCTAAAGAAGCTACCTGCGTTGGCTACCTGATTGCTACCTGTCCGCTACCTCTATTGCTAAACATCTGAGGGTACAGAGAGTTATCTAAGAACAGGTGTCCGTGTGGATGATAAGATAAGACGATTTAGATCAAAGACCTGTGAGAAATAAATAGGACTTTGTGCTGACTCAGTAACAAGCACTCGAATTTTTACCCTCAACATTTGAAACTCGACATCGTTATTTAGCCTTTTTTTAAACTTAGAAATTTGTTGTTTAAGTTATCGTTTTTCCATTAACATTGTACTGGGTTTTTTTTTTTCAGAAAGGGGGTGGGGGTGGAGAAAGGGGGTGGGAGGTGACTCCTAGATATATTATTTAATATAAAGATTGGTGGCCTATGGATATGCTATATACCGCCTGAAATGTCGAATAGTTTGTGTTTTAGAAAAAGTTCACAATATCTGAACGATCGTTCAGCCAGGGTGTAGTCAGCAATCAATATTGCAATATGACCATTCTAGAATTACAAATGGCAAATTTGATATTGGGGGGGGGGGGGGGGGGTGGCATTTTTCATGTAGTCTACTAACTAAAATTTATTTCCATGTATAACTCAATACTGAAAATAAAACCTCGCAAATGTTTTAATCAACCCTATCTTCTCTCGATGTTAGCAACAACTTTTTTTTTTAAATTTAACAAAATTTAACAAAATCGTTGCGACATCGTCAAGCTCCGCAGTCAACAATACTGGTCGCCATCATGCTTACGTCATTCTACATGCGCTGAGATCGTGCGCATTTAAAAAGTTGCACGGCTAATCGTGAAGGAAAAAAATTCCTACTGAGGTAATAAAAAATTTAAAAAAAAAAAAACCTCGATTGCACGAACCCTTGCAATCTGATGATGGCATTTTACGATAACGAAAATAAATGGCAATTCCTGCGCTACTAATTAATTGTTTTACTGGGTAACCGCATTACTAATGGTTTATCAAAGCAATGCATTTACTGTTAATGGAGTTGAGGTAAAACCATGCTTTCAGCGGCGTAGTCAAGACTGCAGCGTAAGGTGTAACAATTAAATCACACTCACTAAATTTAAAAAAAAACATTATGTAGATTTAGATTGTTATTAAACCTAAAGGCAGTACGTCACTTTTAAATATGTTTTATATTCGTTTGTACGTGTCTGTATAGTGTTTTTTTTTTTAAATAAAATTAAAATGAACACTGAATCGTGTTAAGCGAGATGTGTGTGTTTTTGTTTATATCTGTATATGTGTGTGTGTGCGTGCGTGCGTGCGTGCGTGTGTGTACGACGTCATATATGTGTGTAGCGTATGAGTGTTATGTGTGTAGGCTATCGCCCGGCTTAAGATCTAATCTTTTAAATACACGTCTTTTGTGCTTTATATAAACCAACTAACCCAAAATCCCAACACACACAAGCTAGAAGCTATAGTAGGCCTACACATAGGCTTATTCGATAATGAATTTAGGGCAACCATTTTTTGAAAAAAATTAAAATACATATATAAATATGAGACATACTTTATAAGACACAAGTTTGCAACACAAATAAATCACCCAAAAGCATAATGGAATATTTCTTAAAATTTAGGACTAAACAAAATAGAGAAAGTTGATCGCGATGATCGCATTTAAATAAACGGCTAACCCATGGAGAATATTACTTTTGGTAGAAGAAAGTTTAGTTGGAGCTTAGTAACTCTGAGTAGAAAAAGGACAACTTTATATGAGCTAATACGGATTAAACGGGCTACCACGTCGAATTTCTTTAATACGCGGTCTAAGGGAGACAACAATGAAATTAACAATACAATAATCAACTACTTCAAATTATCAAATTTTTATTAGAGGTTTAGCGCGCGGTCAAAGGGAAACAACAATGAAATAAGCATTCCAAAACATCTAACACGAAACCTTAATCTTGTCTTGTAAAACTTTAAAAGCAGGCAATAGTGTACACTGGACAGTATTTATTGGGCTCAAATAAAACTGGTGTTAATGCTAAAATTAGTTGGTGAGGTAGAAGAAACTTAAAAAACCATTAAAACAAATCGAGCTGTTTATGATTTAACCGATTGAAAAATAAATAAAAATAATTATAAAAATAATTAACAATAATACTTTATTAAATATACTTAATTTTACTAAAATGTGATAATAAACTTAAATATTCTTTAGATATTGTTATAAAGGCAGAAGTTCTATTTTTTGGTCCATTTAAACGCTCGTAATTATAAAACGTATTTTAATTTCAACTTTTTACTGTTAGATAATGCAAGCAGACGTACACTGTCTGTGTCTATGAGGTCCGGGAAATTTTATTTGGACCCCCAACCCCAGATTTAAATTTTCGTTGTGCATTTTTCCCCATCAAATCATCCTCAGCTTGATGGGAATTCACGCAACAAAGAATTATTTTTTTTTTAAATCAAAGCTTTAATAGACCTAGTACAGCACCTTTCCTGGGAGCCAGCGGGAAATTTCCCGGTAGAATTTCCCGGTAGACCGCGAGCCAGTCCATCTATGAATGTAACTGTAAGGGAAAAACAGTCAGTCGATTTAAGTTTAGAAGACAACCGCACCAAATATATTCTTTCCAATCGTTCTTGACTATACAGCTCGACATAACTAGACAGGTTTGCAAACGGATCTCGATAATTTTTCATGAAAACAATAACTGTAGATGAGTTTGAGCTTGAGGTCACTGCTGTCACATTCGGAGTACACAACTCCTTGAACTAGAGCTTGAAGGCAATTCAAATCACACAATAGTTGTGGGTAGAGTTGACTCTACAGTAGTGCCTTTACATCAGCAAAATATGTGAGTTTGCGCCGTGACGCCGACATGTTCGAGTGGTAAAAGTAACCCCGCCTTTATTTTCTGTAGCCGAGCAACATTCATGTTGGCAATTTTTTTCCCTCATGCTAGATAATGTGGTCTTTTTAAGCATTTAAAATTAAAAAAAAAAAAGATGGATAAATTAAAACGAACTAAAAGCTAGATCTTGGATAAAACATAATAAAGACTTTACAGTAGTAAGCAACAATAGTTATGCCATAAGTAGCAGAATAGAATCAGTTTTAGAATCTAGATCTAGATTATCCTAGAATCTAGATCTACTAGAACACATTTTTGAACACATATTGCTTTTTGTTTTTTTGTTGTTTTTTTTTTTGCTTTTTTTTAGGATAATGAATTGAGACTTGGCATGCATATTGCCATTATACTTTCCTATCATCCTATGAGGGCATTTTCATGTATCCCTTACAGATTTAGTAAAAAGTAAATTGAAATGTCCATCTTCTGAAAATATACAAGTTCATTTTTCAGGTAGGCGTCGTCTAGCTGAAGAATCGAAACTAGATGCTTAGCCACTCGTCCATTGAAACCACCGAAGTACAAGTACTCGGTGTCTCTTCCCGTGAGCTCAGAAAGTGCGAGGGATGTGTGGGCGCAACCCCACATCAGTCTTGCATTGCATTTGATGCATGATGAGTTGAGATGACCGTCTCAAGGGCCCAGGCCAATCTACCCGGCTAACCAAATGCCTAGGTTCCGCGTACATCCACTACAGAAACATTGTGTCTGTGTATTTGATGGCCAGCGGGGAGTGTGGTTGGGGGTAGGGTGGGTGGGGGTTGAGGCTCACGTGTACAGTTATTATTATTTATTTATTTTTATACGGAGAGCACATATCGTGTGAACTGTATATTTTTCAACCAGCCTTTGTTTACTTTTTACTTTCTCGTATATACGTAGTATAGAGAAAGTATTGTAATCGTGCAAAAAAAAAAAAATCGAGATTTTTACAAATCTCGACGTTTTACACCTCACTGATACGGAAAAACATAAATTTGCAATCTTGTCCGTATGTCTGTGTGTGTGTGTGTCTGTGTGTGTGTCTGTCCGTGTGTAAACACGATAACTTGAGTACCGTTACAGCTAGGTTGATGAAATTTCATATATAATTATTTTATCAAAATCGTAGATCCGTATCAACTTTTGAGCGATTTCCGATAACCGGAAGTGGTACTTTTCCTACTTTGAATTTTTCAAAAGCCTATAACTTGAGTACTATTTCAGATAGATAAATGAAATTTCACATGTAAGTAAAAGATCTAATTCTCTACCTTCTGTTAAATTTTGAGTAATTTCCGTTGACTGGAAGTAGTAATTTACGCTACTTCCGATTTCTCAAAAAACTAATGTAAATTTTTAAAGTACTAATAATATTGCGCACTATTATACGCGTTTTTATTCGGCGTTTGCTTGGTGCGCAATCTTTTTTTTTTATGAGATTCTATTCTATTTTTAAAAGTTTAAGTATTTAAAATGGATTAAAAATCATAACTATATCCCCAGTTACCATCCCCTGTTGTTTTATATAAGAATATTCGAGAAAGTTTAGGGGAGATCACTACCGGTTTATTTGTACATATGTTACACATAAGTAAAGTAAGTAAAGTTCCCTTTCAAACCTGGCGGTGAAGTAGAGTTCACCTGTTTCTGTGACCTCGGCATATGAAGAGATGGTGTGGTCAGCACCATGCTCAGCCGCTTTTACTTTCCCTAACGTGAGTTAGATACCCATCAGAGTTGGGTGGACTCAGGGACGGTCTACTGACTTGAACCCGGATTCAAATTCGAGACTTACGGGTCAACAGTCCAGCTCTCTAACGCAGGACCACTCCTCCCACGTTTACAATTAGATTTGTTTGTTATTTCTACGCAGAATTTTTTTTTTTTAAATTAAAAAAACATTTTTTTTTTTTTTTTTTTTTAATTCTTTTATTTGTAATTAAAGCAAGTACATCAACATCAAATTTTTTAACATAATTTGGAACACCAAATGAAAACGAAAGGTTTTGCAAATGTACATAATGAATATTTACATGATGTCATGTATTTGATTATAAAAAAAATTGCAAAGGATGACAGTAAAAGGGGTGAAGGTCAAATGAAAGTGTCAGAAGTCTGGGTGGGGAGAGGAAAGGAAATTTTTCAGAGAGGGTCAATGGGACAGTGAAGCATTTTCTATGTAGGGAAACAACTTAAGTTGACTAGTTGAAAGGGTGTTGTTGTGGTCGCATTGAGTTTTCAAAAGGTTTGCAGTGTGAAAGATGAGGGGAAAGAGACAAGATTTAGAACTTTAAATAAGTTCTGGATATTGATGTTGCGGTAGGTGGTGGGGTCGTTGGAACAGTTAAAGGAATTGTGGGGTTATCATGTCTGGGGGTAAAGTGGATAGAGGGGGAGAGAGGAGGGGGTAGATTTTTTTATTTTTATTAATTCAATTGTTTTAAACATTTAAATCAGTAATAATAATATATTTGATAGATTTTACATAGCATCAAAGACATGAACAATGAACATCAATTGCATATATAATAATCAAAGGGAAAAAATAAAATGGCATAAGAACTAGATTAAAATAAGGTGTGCAAACTAGGTTTCTCTTCACTGCTTAGTTTAGTGTGCTGCGGAGTCAAAAGTTCACACTGTAGCCACCCATGGACAGAAATAGAAACGACTGTAGGAGAAGGGTCTCTGTAATCACGTACTGATCTATCATTCCAAAACTTTTCATGACATAAAACTGACCCTTGGCAATGAGGGCACGCTACCTTGAAATGTCCGCCAGTCCTGTTGAGTGGGGGGGGGGGGGGGGGAGTGTGTGTGTGTGTTGGGGGGGGGGGGTTGAGGTGGGTATCTCTTTCTACCATTCAGGTTGTGCATTTTAAAACCCGGGAAACAGAAGACTGTTCTAATGTTAATTTACTTGGGGGCTGATCGAGTGATGTTTGGCTTGAGACTGTCTAAATTAAAATTAATACTTTATTTATTTCTTTCCTGTATATTTCTTTTTTTTCTCAGTTAAGTGAGAGTTCCCAGTCTATGTCTTAGCGTTGCTTGAAATATTTCTTTTAACTCGATGTCCGTGTATTTTGTGAAAAAATATCTGACTTTATTCCTAATTTGCCATATAGTCGATCTATAAATAGCCATTGCTACTAGTCTGTTTTCGTCTTCTGTTCTTTGTCTAGTCGTGTTAATTAAATTAAGTGTGATTGCTTTATTTGTTGTGGCTGTTTGATTGGTGGTGTTTAATATTTTCGCAAGTGTTTGCTTTGTTTTCTGTACTAATATACAATCTAAATAAATGTGTTTCTCAGTTTCTTGTATATTTTGTTTACACGTTTGACATGTTATTTTAACATTTTGATTTGACTTTGTATTTCGTGAAACTGGAGTTGTGTTAAAAATCAGTCTGTATGCTATTTCCCTTTCTTTTGGTGTAATGCGTTTATTATGTAGGTTTCTAAATGTATCTTTAATGTCTATTATATTGTGTTCCCTGGCCCAACTAATTCTCGTGTATAAGGATGTCGCTTGTTGTTTAATTAGGATGTCGTATATTTTTTTGTGTCTTCCCCAATGATGCTTTTGTTTCCTATAAAAAAAACAACACATATTTTTTTTTTTTTTTTTTTTTTTTTTTTTTTTTTTTTTTTTTCTTCATATTTTTAATTCTTCTTTTTTTTTTTTTTTTTTTTTTTAATAATAATACTTTTATTTGCAATTAAAACAAGTACATCAACATCAAATTTTGTAACATAATTTTGAACACCAAATGAAAACGAAAGGTTTTGCAAATGTACATAATGAATATTTACATGATGTCATG